>NW_027211852.1:300000-600000 GCF_036971445.1 Narcine bancroftii
GTGATGTATTTGAAAAAACGTTGTTGTGTGGACTGCAGCTCTTGAATGCAACTGAGCTGCATTTGTTGTCCTTCCAATGCCATCTGCTGCCTGACAAGCCTTCAACCTGATTCCTGCCCTTTCCAAGCCTTGCTCAAGTGTTTTCCTCGCCTCGTGACCCCATAGTAACGGTGTACAGACATGCAATAAGCCACCATATAAAGGCAGGGTCTGAGACGCAGGCTCGTAATACGCCCAGATTATCTTAAAATCGCAAGATTGGATTGGCAAGAGTTGGGCGTTGTCCACAGATCTGACAGCTGCTGGGCTTCACAGTTGCATATGGTTCTGAAAAAAACTAGGGATTTGCGGCCTTGCAGAGATGATCGTCCCCTGAACAATTCCACCGTGCCTGACTGATACAATATTCCAAATTTACAAGACTTCTCAGCAAACCTCCACGGCAAATATGCATTTGCTAAAATAGATCTAGAACGTGCTTACTATTAGATTCCATTTGAGTCTCCGGATGTCACGAAGACAGCAGTATGCTCCCATTCGGCATGTTTGAGTTTCTGAGAATACCATTCGGTCTATGGAATGCAGCTCAGACATTCCAGTGGTTCATGGACCACGAACTCACTGGCCTTGGGTTTGTTTGGTGCTTGTGTTCATCAATTAGATTCTGGTTGTTAGTGTGGATGAAGAGGAGCACAAGAGCCACCTTATCTCATCGTTTCCAAGGCTTGAGGAATGCGGCATCGTGATCAATCCCAGGAAATTGTTTCTGGTGCTTTTGATCTTGTATTTTTGAGGCCTAGTGTTATGCAACATGGTATTTTGCCTGATGAATGGGAAGTACGTGAATTTTGAGAATTTCCTCCCCCCGTTAAGGTTGGACAGTTGTGATGGTTTTTAGGTATGATGAAATTTTATCGCTGTTCCCTGGTGAATGCCACAGCATCTCTATTACCTCTTGCTGAATGACTCAAAGGATCTTATGTCTGTTTCAAAAAGACCTTAACTTTGAAAGACGATGCTGTGTATGCTTTCCATGATGTGAACACTGTACTTACAAATGCCACTAAGGTTGTACATCAAATGCCCAAGGTCTTGGTCTCTTACCACAGATGCATCTGTCAGTGCTGTGGGACCAGTGTTCGAACAACGAGTCTGTGGGCAATTGGAAACTTTGGCATTTTTTGTTCCAGCCAAGTGGTCACCAGCTCAGGAAAATATAGTACATTTGGGCAAGAACTCTTAGCTATCTATCTCGCAGTGAAACATTTAAGTTTTTAAAAAAATATCTTTATAGTTTTGTATACAGTTCAATATAATAATAGAATCGAATCCAAATGATACTTTCAATTATGAAAATGGAATAAAAAAATAAATGTGGTACTGTACATAAAAGTGATTTTTTTTTTCCCCAACAGGAAGGACTAGGCTGAATGTGTGGGCGGCTATGAGGCAGGAAATTTTCTCTTCACAATCTATCTCTTCCTGGTAGAAGAGCATCAATCAAACTGGTTAAGGAACATCTTACCTGGCTTCGTGTTAAACAGAATGTTGGATTATGCGCAAGGACTTGCTTGTTGGGTGAACTCCCTAAAGTCTCCAGGCACATGAAATTCAAGCTGGGGGATTTTGTTGTTTTGGATTCCTATTTCCAGCACATGCACCTTGTGGCTTGGAAGGTCCACTTCTGCCATCTCGGCAATGTACTTATCTGCTCACGTGTGAGGACAGAACTACCAGGTGGAAGGATGAAATTCCTATCATCGGCATCTCTGCAGAGACAATTGCTTGGACTTTTGTGGATCATTGGATTCCATCTTTAGGTGTTCTGAGCACTATTACAACAGATCGAGGGTCTCAGTTCGAGTCAGCATTGGTCTGAGCTCTCACTGATCCTCTGGGCACTACCTGAATTATGGCTAAGCATTTCAGGGCCAACAGCTTCTTTGAGCATTTTCCTTGACGATCAAAAGCACCATTGACAGCAGGTGGCAAATCATCTACATGGAGCGAACGTTTGCCCATGGTTCTCCTTTGCGTGACTACAGCTCTTAAGGCAGATCATGGATGTTTAGTGGTAGAGCTAGTCTATGACTGTATGCTGACCTTGCCAGGGAGTTTGGTAATCTGAGTCCAGACACAGTGCTCCATGAACAGGTCAGTTATCTTGACCATCTTCGAGAAAATGAGATTACTCTGATGTTCTCCTATGTGGCAGCATCATCTGCAGTGGATGTGCCAAATGATTCACAACAGTGTTCTCGTGTGTTTCTTTGACATGATGTTGTTTGTAAACCACTTTAGCCCATTTACGATGTTTCTTTCCAGGTCTTATGGCAATATCCATAGTGTTTTTTGATTGACAGGAATGGAAAAGGTAACACTGTTTCCATCAACAGGATGAAGCCAGTGTATTTCGAATGTCCACGTTCTGCATCAGGGCCAGAGCGAAAGGACCAGTCGTGCACCTGCATCCCCTGTCTTCCAGAATCATACGAGATCAGGCTGAACTGTCAACCCTCCAGACCGTTACACTGGGGACAGTTCCATTCAGTCGCCTCCTTGCATGGCTCGGAGGCTGGAGGTGGGGGGAGGGGCTGACACGGTGATGCATCTGCCTGCTTTGGGAACAGTGCCAGTTGCCGCTGATGATGTAATTGGATCGTCGCACTGGAGGAATAGCCCACGGGCGCAGGTGCGTTAAGCGTCAGTATATGGGTGATGGATCTCGGATGCAGGAGTGGGGGAGAGGGAGAGCGTCAGGATCACCATGTGGCACTGAGCTAAGGAGAAGGTCAAAGGGGTTTGGCTGGGTGATGTTTGGAGAGTTGAAGAATGCAATGTTGTGTCTGAGGAGGATAAAGAAGGTCGACTGCATTGTCTTCTGGAGGAAATGAGTGAGGATATTCTTTAATTGTTTGTAAATGATGGTATATCAGTGCCATTACAAATCTAATCCTTCCCTACCTCACACTCATTACCCTCTATTATTTTTCCATCCATGTATCTTAGAGTGTTTTGAATGTCCTTATTGTACCAGCCCCCACCTCCACCCCAGCAATGCATCCCAGACCCTCACTGCTCTGTAATTTTTTAAAACTTGTTTAGACGATCAAATCAAAAGATGAAAGAAGTTCTATTGCTTCATCTCGTGATCTCATCATCATTTCTTTGCAGATTATGGGCAAATTGAGAGAAAAATGTTTGTCTTAAATAGACACTATGATGGAGAGGGGGGAAAGGTGGATCCCTTATTATATCTGCTGGTCAAATACTGCGAGCTGCATTGTTACAGCACATAACAGCAAATGTAACACCTCATCATCAGATGTTGAAGAATACTGGGGAATATTAATGATCTAAAATACCCAAACTGGAGAAATAAATTGAAATAAATGCCTTTGGAATGAACTTTGGAAGGCATCATTGGGTTTTCGTGACTTGCTCATGAACCAGAATTTCTCTCACATGGGTTCTTGCTCCTGAGCCTATTCTCTTGCTTCCATTTCAATGAAGTGGCTACTTTCCCTTCCTGGCTCCCATGCAAGCTCGCTGTGGCTTCTTTTGTACTGACTGTTATTATGTTGTTGCAAAGTACTGTCCATCCATCTTTTCTCAAAATCTGGACTAATCCGTACCAACTCATGAAATATTGATGCTCTCCATTTATTGACTTCCTTGATTTGAGTTTCTTCCTGTCCAACATGGTTCAACAGTGGATGGCAGAATCGCAACTCTGTTGCGCTGCCAGTGATAGGGATGGGGTTCAAATCCTGCTCTCTCTGTGAGGAGTTTCTATGTTCTCCCTGTGTGTGCTTAGATTTTCCCCGGGGTGGGGGAGGGGGGGCCAGATTTTTCCCACTGTTCAAAAAGTATGAGCGTGTTGAAGGTGAATTGGGAGGCACAGGTATGTGGGCCTAAAGGGTCTGTTACTGTGCTGTAACTAATCTTAAAGTATCGCATTGACTCTGATATGTCACTAATGTAAATCTTGGTAGTAATGGTGTGTATGATTCTGCTTTGTCTTGATCTCTGCGGCTATTGGCCTCGTCTCTCATATGGAACCCTATAACTTGGGTGTTTTGGAATTACCTTGTTGTGAGGAGTATATCTGAATGAATAGCTTCGCGAATTGCTCACCATGTTCGTGTTTAAAGTCCATCTATCCTTGTCTGCCAAGTCTGGACTGGAAAATTGTAAATGTTACTCCACTCCTTAAGAGGGAATAGAAGCAAAAGACTGTAAATTTTAGACCACGTCTTCACATAAAAAAAAATTATCACGTAAATTTAACAAATAATTCTGAAAATGAAGCCATTGTAGATGCTAATGCATATTTCCATGTCAATTTTTGCAACAATACTCTAGCCAAAGTACCTTTCTATAAAAATATTCTGATGCCTGCATAACTCTTTAAAGAATAACTTTGGAAGCGAACATGGAATTGATTGAAAAAGATATTGAATACAAGGAAAAATATTCACTTCAACACAATTCACATCTACCATTCATGTCAAAGGAAGATTTTTCCATTTAATTAAATCAGCTTTAATTTTATCAATAGAGAAACATAGTTCAACTTACACAAATGTTGATAATCCACATCAACCATTACCCCTAAATATTTAATTTTCTTAGTCCATCTAAGATGTGTAATCTGTTAACAAGCAGGATAATCTTCCTCCTAATTGGTAACATGCTCCTCTCATCCCGATTAACCTTATAACCAGACATTTCTCCATATTGTACCAAACAGGTTTGCAGATGTCATAATGATTCTGAGGATTTGTTAAATATATTGGTACAAAGGAACCTTATATTCTCTTCATTTATTTTAATCCCACTAATTTTATCATTTTGTCTTATAGCTTGGGCTAACGGTTCTATCACCAATGGTGACAAAGGACAACCTTGCCTTGTGGAGCGTGTTAAATTAAAGGTATCTGAAATTTGTCCATTTGTCACCATCCTCACCAAAGGATTTTTATACAAGGCTTTAACTCAACCAGGTAAAAAAGGCCCAAACTTAAATCTTCAAGTACTTTAAATAAAAAGTACCTTTCAACTCGATCAAAGGCTTTTTCTGCATCTAATGCCACTATCATTGATTGATTCAAACAATGTCTTGACACATTAATCTAACAATATTTTAAGAAGAAAATCTATTCTTAATGAAACCTGCTTGATCAACATGTATTAAACGTGATAAATACTTTGCAAGTCTATTAGCTACTATCTTATAATCTACATTTAATAAAGATATTACTCGATATGAGGCAACTCTCAATGGGGCTCTTCCTTTTTTGCAATAACTAAGTCTAGGTCTAGAAAAGGATTCTGGAAATGGTTTTGCTCTTCTGTGGCTTGTTTAAGAACATCCATCAAAACAGGAGACAAGACTTGAATAAATTCTTTATAAAACCCTCCTGTACACCCATCTTCTCCACGTGATATTCAATATCGCTTCTTCAATTTCTAAATCATTGAAAGGAATTTCCAATTCTGTCCTATCTTTATTGTCCAAAACCGATAAGTCCAAACTACCTAAAAAAGACTCAACACGTTCCTCATCCTGACTTACTTCAAAAGGATATAAATTCTGGTAAAATGAGTGAAATTCATCATTCATTTCCTGAGGTTTAAAAGTGACTCCGGTATTATCTCATCACATTTATTGTCCTTGATGCCTGTTCAGTCTTTAATTGCCGAGCGAAAACCTTATACACTCTTTCTCCTTACACATAGTAACGCTATTTGGATCATTGTATTAATTTTTCATATTTATATGTTTGCATTATATTATAACAGTTTCAACTGAATCAAAAAAGTCTTTTCATCCACAGTCGAATTTCGTTGGAATTCCTTTTCTAACATTGTTATTTCCTTCTCCAAATTTTGCCTCTCTGCCAAATGCTGTGTCTTAATTCTTGTAGAATAATTGATTATCAGAAATCTTAAATAAGCTTTTAAAGCATCCCACAAAACAAATTTACTTTGTACTGAATATGTATTAATTTGCAAATAAGACTGAATATGGTCTTTGATATAACTTTGAAACTTTGGTTGCTTCAATAACATCCTATGAAATCTTCACCGATAAGGGTCTCTACATTATACAAACCAGAACATGTGCAGGTCCACAATCCTTTATCCAGAACCCTCGAGGGTGGGCGGGGGTCACTGTGTTCCGAATTTCAGATTTTTCTGGATTTCGCAAAGACAGATTTAAGCCCACCAAATTTGTGCTGCTGTATCCACCCCCACTCCCTTCTAGTCGCGCTGCCATTTTCCCCCACCCCTCGCCCACCTGATTCGCGCTGCATCTCTCTCCCCACTTGCTGGTGTTTGGAACTTTCCGGATTTTAGATGTCCGGATAAATGATTGTGTACTTCTACTTAACAATGAAGAATGATCAGACAAAATCCTACTCTTATACTCTGTATGTATAAATCTACCCTGTAATTGTACTGACATTAAGCAAAAGTCAATTCTCAAAAAAGAATCATGTCTGGGTAAATAAAAAGAAAAGTATTTTTCTGTGAGTATTAACTTCCTCCAGATTTCCACCAAATTCAAATCTTTCATTGAGTCTAACATCCATTTAGCTATTTTGGTTCTTTGTACAGTTTTTGGAAATTTATCCAACTCTCAATTAAAATCCCCACCAACCAAAATATTTTCATTAGCTTGACCCAGATTCAAAAAAGTTACAGAAATAATATCTTCATCATCTTCATTGGGTGGATAAACATTCATCAAAGTCCATACTTCAGCAAAAATTTTACAATTCACCAACAGCTCTCTACCCAATGTGGCAGAGAATGATTCCAACTGAAACATTATCTTTGTATGAACCAAAGTTGCAACTCACCTCTAGCTTTCGAATTAAATGAAGATGCAAAAACTTGTCCTACCCAATCTCTTTTCAATTTCTTTCTCAGACAAACGAGTTTCTTGCAAAAAAGCAACATCAACCTTCATTTCTTTATATATGCCAATATTCCTTTCCTTTTAAGTGGATTATTAAGTCCTTTAACATTAAAGGTCAAAAAATTTAAATGAGCCATAACTTGATTTCCTCTTGAGATTGACACTTCACACAGCAATTACATATTTAAATAAACCCAACCCCCCCCTTTCAATCAATAAGAAAACCCTGAAAAAATGTAAAAACATACAAGAACCAGACCCCCCTCTGTGGACCAGGTGTAGTTCATACCACAAGTGGCAGATGACTTTAGAAGTAGTAGAGTCAACCACCACCCCCCAACCGAAATTTAATACCCATCAGTCATCCTAGTGATAACAACCACATTAAGCTTGAGCTTCATCTTCAACCTCACTCACCAATTCTGATTCCAACTTCTTTACCCCATTCCCTTCCCAATCTTATCCCAGGACATTTTCCCCATCAATTCCTTCAAATCTGGGAAGAAATTTGCAAACGCTAATGCACCATAAGGACTCTCAAAACATTGAGACTGATCTGGCCCGTAAATCACCTTAAATACCTTTGGATACCGAAAAGTAAACTTATATCCTTTCTTACACAGCACTGCTTTGACCAGATTAAACTCTTTCCGTCAATTAATAATCTCTCAACTTAAATCAGCATAAAATAAAACCCTATTGCCTTAAACCATCGTAGGGCTTTGATCAAGGCGAGCTTTCTGAACTGCAAGCCACAATATCATTTCTCTATCCTGATATCACAAACATCTTAAAAGAACCGCTCTTAACATTTGACCCGGAAAAGGTTTTCTCCTTAATGGCCTATGAGGCCGATCTAAAAAACACGACTCCAAATATCTCTGGAATCCATTTCCAAAAATAATTTTACAGGATCTTCTGGCAGACCAACTATCTTAATATTATTACGACAACTTTGATTTTCCAACAAATGTCCCTTCTGGACATACCAGCGTGTAAACAAATCCTCAATTTGATCCATTATCTCCACATAATGGTCCACTCGTCCTTACAGAGAAATAAAAATGTTATCTATCCTCTTAAATTGATCTTGTCCAGTGTCCACTGCTGTTAAACTCTTATTAATATCAACTTGAATAGATGTAATTTCTTCACACATACCAGCCATTTTTCTCTTCGTACCAGCAAATTGATCATTTAAAGTTTCAAAACTTTAGGTCATAGAAGACATCATCTTTTCATTTGGTTGGATCAGTTCTGTAGACATGAGGTTGACTTCCATCCCTGTTGCAGGGGCCTTGAAGTCTGGGGAAGGCATCTGTGGTGAAATGACAGTTTTCATTGGAGTAGGAGATGTTCTTAAATCCTTAGGCGTCCCTTCAGTGAGTCCAACTGCAGAAAGTAGTCATTCTTGCTATTCTTCTTCTCGAACTTCTAAGTTGTCCTCCTCCACCTCTTCTCTGCCACCTCATACCTGGCAGCCCAACTGCGGATCTGATCCAGAATTTCCTGAATGCGATAACTTCCACCCATGCTGAGAAGCTCAGTAGAACACAGGGGAGCATCTCCAGATGCACCGCTGCATACAGGCAGTTCCCTTCCCGCTAACTCCCGCTGGCATTCGGGCACCAACACCCCACTCTCCTTTGTCAAGCTGGCTCATGTCGGATTCCATACGCGCGCTGCACCTGGCCCGCCACCAGGCCAAAGATCTCGGCGCCATCTTGCCTCTGAGGATGCGGAAGTTTCTTCCAGCTTCTCCCAAGTTCCACGTTGAGGATTCGGATCTATCTCTAACTGTTCCTGAGGTTCCTTCTGGAAGGTCAGGCTTGCTTCTTCTGTACTTTTCACAGGTTGAAAACCGAGGTTTTTTCTAAGTTGCTGGTAATGAAATGGTATTGTATGTACTTACCAGTACAGGCATGGGTTGGCCCACCCTCTTGATGAAATCCTCTCCGAGACTCCTCCCTGGACTCCTCC
Organism: Narcine bancroftii; assembly: GCF_036971445.1. Lineage (NCBI taxonomy): Eukaryota > Metazoa > Chordata > Chondrichthyes > Torpediniformes > Narcinidae > Narcine > Narcine bancroftii. The sequence goes on from NW_027211852.1 coordinate 308,909, forward strand.
CCTGTGACCCAGGCCATAAAGTTTGAGGCACCTCTTCCTTCCCTTCACTTCCTTGCTTGGACCCAGGCCTGCAGTCTTGTGTGTAATGAAGGCTATCGTTCCCCTTATTCTTTGTCTCTGTGATTATTGGGCCAACTGGTCGTGCCCAACCCTGCTTTTTTCCTTTCTTAATTTCCAGAATCCTACAGTAGTAAATTACTGTTTAAAACATTGATAAAGTCAAAAAAGTCACTACAGTTCGAGTATTGAACAGTTCAGTCAGGCAGAGGTGTCTTCTCACATCTTTTTCCAATGCCATCTTTCCAAGACCCCACCCCCCCCCCCACAACATCCCCTCAGCTGACTCCTTGAACACCATCCAATCCACAGACTCGAGGCAGCCCTGCAGCTGTCTTCCCTTACGTGACCACCTTCTGGTTGTCCTGATCTAGTAAGTGTTGTGAGCAATTTTAGGTCCCATTTCTAAGAGAAGATGTGATGGCCCAGAGGTGGTTTACAAGAATGATCCTGGGGATGAGAGGAATAATGTTAGAGGAGCATTTGATGGCTCTGGGCCTGGACTTGCTCGAGTTTAGAAGGATGAGGCAGGACCTCATTGAAAGCTGATGAATAGTGAAAGAGCTGGATTGAGAGGATTTTGCCAGCAGTGGGAGGGTTTAGGACGAGTGGGCACAACCTCAGAATAAAAGGATGTCTGCTTAAAAAGGAGATGGAGAAACCTTTTCATCTGGAGCAGTGATTTTCAAACTCCTCCTCCACACCCCCACCCCCACCCCCTGGATCATATTCCACTTAATCCCTATGCCAGAAGTTCTCTGTTAGTAAGGGATTACTTAAGGTGGAATGTGATTGGAAAGAAAAAGTTTGAAAACCTCTGTTTTAATTGTACCTGATTGACTTGTTCTGTGCGTGGTTTCATATCTCCAGAGGAAATGGGCCAATGACAATTTTTCTCAAGCAAAATATTTCCTTCACAATTGAGTCCACTGCAGTCTTTCTCAGCCTTATTTCCCATTCATATTCCACTTTAAGCAATCTGTTACTGATTTTTCAACACTCCAAGGAATAAAGTCCCAACCTGTTCAACCTTTCCCTGTAGCTCAACTCCTGAAGACCTGGCAGCGTCTTAGTAAATCTTCTCTGCACTTTTTCAATCTTACTAATACCCTTCCTGTAGCTAGGTGACCAGAACTGCACACAATACTCCAAATTTGGCCTGACCAACATCTTATCCAACCTCACCATAACTTCCCAACTCCTATTTTTAATATGTTAATTAATGAAGGCCAAGATGACAAAAGCTGTCTTTAGAACCCTGTTGTTGTCCTGTGACACCACTTTCATGGAATTATGTAACTGTGTTTTATCTCTTGCTGCCAATTTGTATAACTTCTCTGTTCAATTTCATAAGGTTGGCTTCTGGAATATTTTATTGTGCCCCTTCATCTAGAGATTCTGGCAGAGCAAAGCAATTTTGTTTTCTTTTGTCAGCTCAAATTTTGTCACATTGATCCAAAAACAAGTATTTTCACCATTCCTTCATTTCAGATTCTCTGCAGCTGTCGTATTGTACCTCACAGTGACGACATCATGTTTGTCTTGTTTATCCTTTACCCCTCCATCCAGAGGATGTTGATCAATGAGTGGACTCCACTCATCCAGCACCACTGTCATTTCTGCTGCTCGGGCTTTTCATCCCACATATTCACCTTGTTATTTCCCCTCTTCTTTTTCTCAGCAAAGAGAATCAGGTTTTTTTGATCATATTTCTGAATCCCATTGAAAGGTTATCGACCTGAATGTTTCAACTCCGATTATTTTTGCAGAAGATGACCTGCTTAGTATTTCCAGCATTGAGTTTTTATTTTACTGCCTTGGTGTATTACTGAGTGCTTTGAATGGGAGAAGAAATATGGGTTGGGTTAAGTGGAGATGTTTCGATCATGGAGTGCGTTTAGAAAAATAAACGTAAAAGGGGAGGGTGCATGGAAATAGTTAAATCATCTTTTAAAATTGTTTTTTTTAACTATGATTGTTTTCCGATGTACGTGCAGTGTTCAGAATTAAAAATTTATTGTTATGAACATGTCACAAAATTTGTCATTTTGTGGCAACAATACAGGTGCAAATATTGTTGTAAATAACATTTTAAAAAAAGAAATCCATTTGTGCTAAATGAAGCATAGTGAGGGAGTGACTGTGGTTCCTTGTCCATTCAAAAATCTGATGGCAGAGGGGGAGAAGCTGTGTTTGTACCATTGGATGTTCGTCTTCAGGCTCCTGGACCTGTTTCCCTGGTGATAGCAGTGTGAAGAAGGCCTGGCCTGGGTGGCGAGGGTCCTTGAGGATAGAGGTTGTTTTCTTGAGACTCCGCCTCTTGGAGAAATCCTTAATACATGGGCTAAGGATGAAAGGGGAAAAGTTTAGTGGAAACATGAGGGGGAACTTCTCCACACAAGGTGGTGGGAGAGTGGAACAAGCTGCCAGCTGCATGAGGAAATGTGAGCTCCATGTTAGCATTGAAGAGTTTGGACAAGTTGAGGGATACGAGGGTGTTGACAGGCTCTGGACTGGATGCTGGTCAGTGTGATGAGGCAGGATAAGAGTTCTTCAGTTGGCGCGTTAAACCATAAGACAGATAGCTGTGTTCTCACCCATTTAATGGAACGCGCATGGTGCAGCGGGCCGAGGAATGGCACGTTGATCTGTGGAGTCTCTTGCCGGAAAGCACGGGATACTCACGGGGCTTAATTTAAACCTGCTGGCAGCAAACTCTTAATGATGTCCCACCTTGTCCCGTGGAGCCTGGCACATATAACCATATGACAGTTTACAGCATGGAAACAGGCCATATCGGCCCTTTGAGTCTGTGCCAGTTCACATGAACAACTCCACTAGTTTTCCCCTCCAATACTCTGGCCATATCCCTCCAACCCCCTCATATCCATGTACACATCCAACCTTCTCTTAAATGACAGAAAGGACCCTGCCGCAACTATCTCTTCTGGAAGATCACTCCATTCTGCCACCACCACAGAAGCATCTTATAACATTTCTCCTAAAGTTTTGCCCCCTTACCCTTAACTCATACCTTCTTGTTCCAACCTCCCCCGCCCTCAGGGGAAAGAGTCTACTCATGTCTAGTCAATCTATTCCCTTCATAATTTTAAATCCTTCGATCATAACTCCCTTCAACCATCGACGTTCAAATGAATAAAGTCGCAGTCTCCTTAATCTTTCTTTGTATTCTAGATGTTGTAAGTCAGGCAACATTTTTGTAAATCTTCTCTGCACCCTCTCCACCTTATCTATATCATTCCTATAATTTGGAAACCAGAGCTGAACACAATTCTCCAAACCTGGCCTCACCAATGCCTTAAACGTTAGTCTATGCTATGATTTATGAAGGCCAGCATGCCATACCCCTTCTTAACTACCCTGTCTACATGGGAATCCACCTTCAGTGAACTCTGTACCATAACTCCAAGATCCCTCTGTTCCTCTTCATTTCTCGACCCCCTCCCCTTAACTGCATAGGTCCTATTAAGATTATTTTTTCTGGAATGCAGCACCTCACACTTGTCAACATTAAATTCAATCTGCCATCTTTTCCAAACAAACCAAATCCTGTAATCCAAGAAAACCTTCCTCACCATCCACCACTCCCCCTATTTTCATATAGTCTGCATATTTGCTTACCCAGTTGACCACACCCTCATCCAAATCATGAATATAAATGATAAACAACAGGGGACCCAGCACCAATCCCTGAGGCACACCACTCGTCATAAGCTTCCATCCTGACAGACAGTTGTCCACCATGACTCTCTGCTGTCTATGTCCCAGCCACCTCTGAACCCATCTCACTATCTATTAATCCCTAGTGACTGAACCTTGCTAACTAACATTACATGTGGAACCTTATCAAAAGCCTTACTAAAATTCAAATAGATCTCGTCAACTGCCCTACCTTCATCCACGTTTCTTGTCACCTCTTCAAAAAATTCAACAAGATTCGTTAAAATGATTTTCCGTTCACAAACCCATGCTGGGTGCCACTGATCAATCCCTGTCTATCCAGATATTTGTATATACTATCTCTAAGAATACCCTCCATATCTTTCGCCACCACCAAAGTCAAACTTACTGGCCAATAATTACTTGGCCTGCACCTTGTGCTTTTTTTAAACAGTGGAACTACATTTGCAACCCTTCAATCCTGCATCACCACACCCTTCTCCAGTGATCTTTGAAAAATCACTGTCTGAGCCCCCGCTATTTTCTCCCTGACCTCCCTTAACGTCCTGGGAAAAATCCAATCAGGACCAGGAGACTTATCCACCTCCATTGACCCTGGAAGCTCCAAAACCCTCTCTTTACTAATCCCTATTCTTTCCATAACTAAGCTATTCACCTCATTTATCTCACATAATCCAGTGTCTCTTTCCCTTGTGAATACAGAAGAGCAAAAAATTGTTCAATATCTCACCCATCTCATGCAGCTCCTCACATACACATCGTCCACCGTTCCCATTTTCCAGTGGACCTACCCTATCTTTAACCCTCCTTTTACTGTTCACGTATATGTAAAAACCCCAAGGATTCACATTCACCTTATTTGCTATGGACACTTCATACCTTCTTTTTGCCTTTCTAATTTCCCTCTTGAGGTTCTTTCTGCAATCTAAGTAAGGATCATACATCTCATCAATCTTTTGATTCTTATTTTAGCATGGGCCTCCCTTTTACCCTGAACCGTTCCTAATTTTTCTTGAAAACCACAGCTCCCTTGAACTTTTAGTCTTGCCTTTTGGCCGATCTGGAACATAAAGATTCTGTACTCTCAAAATCTCACCTTTTAAATACCCTCCAATTTTCCTCTTCATCATTTCCAGCTAAAAGATCAGCCCACACAACTCTCTGCAAATCCCTTTTAATTTCCTCAAATCTGGCCTTCCCCCACTCGAAGACCTTCAACTTCAGACCCAACCTATCCACTTCCATAATTAAGCTCAATCTAATGAACCCATGATCACTGGATCTGAAGTTCTCCCTAACGCTCACTCCACCACATGCTCATTCCCTAACCACATTTGGCATCTCCACATACTGCTGCAAAAAGCAGTCCTGAACACATTGAACTCTAAGCCATGCTGACCTCTCACTGACTGTGTTTCCCAATTGATGTTAGGACTTCACTTGCCTCCTTTCTGGACCAATCAACCTCGGGTATTGCTTAATCAGGCTGAAACCTAGATTTGCCTTGTGGCATAATGGCAGAGGACATGAAATTCTGGCATATAGTAGGTGCATTGGATGCTGCTACAGCATCTCAAGTAAGAGAATTTGTTGCCAATACCCTGGCAGAAAACCAGTACACCAGGTTCTGCCAATTTTTCCTCGATATGCTGGAATTGACAAGACATGAGTGCGGCTTGCGGCTTTTAAATATGGAGGGTCTGGGTGACAGGAATCCATCCGATTTAATGAATGAGATGTTCGCATTAACAGATGGTCATTCTAATTGTTTACTTTTTGAGACTCTATTCCTGACCAAACTCCCAGGTCATGTTGCAATACCAATCATTCACATGGATTTCCACCATCCCCATGACATAGCACAGGAGGCTGACAGGCTCCATCATACTCCAATGCAAGAGTCTGCTCACGTCCAGACTGTTTTTGCAGCAGATCCATCTCCCGTGTCCCATGAGCCTCCTATATCTGCAGTTCAGTCAAAGAAGGATGAGAGTGGTGTTTTTACCATGGCCATTGGGGTAAAAATGCCCATAAATGTGTCCCACCATTTACCTATTACAGCAAAAAGGCAGGAAACAAAAAAGCCGGCTACCATTAATTGCCTCGGCAGCTGGGACAAGTATGGGCCTATTGTATCTACAAGATGATGCTGGTAAGCACAAGTTTCTTGTAGGCACAAGTTTCTTGTAGACACAAGTGCTGAGGTCGGTTTGCTCCCGCCAACCTATTTTGAAATAAAAACCACAATAAATAACAACACCCGGCTCTTCAAACAGCAAATGGGACGACAATTCCCTGCTTTGGCACATGACGGGTCATGATTGGGATAGGAGATGTGACATTCCATTGGAATTGTGTATTGGCTTCCATTGCCCAGCCCATTATGGGTGCAGATTTTTTAAGGTCCCATGACTTGCCAGTAGACGTGGAGGAAATTGGTTCATGCTACCAGTTTTAAAACATACCCACTGGTATGTAGCAAATGGAGAGTTGCCCATCTAGGGGTGCAAACCCTGCACAAAGATGCCTATGGTGCTCTTCTCAATGAATTTACTTGTATTTTCTCACCTAATTTCAATACCTCCTAAACAGCCCAGGATGTGTCCCATTACATAGACACTTCAAGCCAGCTGAATTACACCAGGGCTCTTTGTCTTCCACCTGATAAACTGCTCAGGCAAGGGCAGAGTTTAGTGCAATGGAGGAATTAGGTATCATTCAGCACTCCAACAGACCTTGGGCATCACAGTTACACATGGCACCCAAGAAAACAGGTGGATGAAGACTCTGTGGCGATTACCGTAGGCCAGGGGTGTCAAACTCAAATTCGCAGAGATCCAAAATTAAAAACTTTTACTAAGTCGTGGGCCAAACTAAATATTTATTGAAAATTTTCAACAACATCTGCATGTTTTCTCTTCTTTCAACATATGTAATGTTAAACTTTTTCTTATTAAAATAAATGTTTAATAATATTTTTGGTTAAACTCTTTCCAGAAGAAGCATTAACAAATGGGAAATAAAATATAAAATAAAGTTTGCTGTAAAACCAGACTTCTTTTCATCTCCTCCACCTTCTGGAGCTTTTGCTTCTCGTTCAGATCCTTATACATGTCCTGGTGTTTTGTTTCATAGTGTCGCCGTATGTTATATTCTTTAACTACAGACACGTTGGCTCCACACACAAGACAAACAGGTTTGTCTTTTAAAATGATGAACATATAGTTTGCCTCCCACCTGTCTTGAAAGGTCCTGTTTTCTGTCTTTCTTTTGGCCATTTTTCATAAGAGGTTTATTACATGTGAGTTAGGCGACAGATCGCAGATCCTAATGAAAGTAAACAGAGGAGGTGGGGGCGATTAACGGGCTGATGGGCCGGCGCCAACGCATTTGCAAAGCATTCTGGGATTTGTAGTATTAGCTGTGCATGCCCTATATTGGCGTGGCGACCAGCGGGCCAGCTCTAATACATATTTGATATGATCTTGCGAGCCAAATATAATTATATCAAGGGCCAAATTTGGCCCACGGGCCTGAGTTTGATATGTGTGCCGTGGGCTCATTAACTACATCCGACAGATACCCTCTCCCTCATATTCAAGATTTTGCTGCCCAACCGCACAATTTCTGTGCTTTCTCCAAGGTTGATCTTGTCATGAGACACCATAAGATCCCAGTCCATAAGGATGACATTCCTAAAATGGTGATTATTACCCCTTCTGCGCTTTTTGAATTTCTTAGGATGCCACTTGGGTTGAAGAATGATGTTCAAACCTGCCAGCGGGTTATAGACACTTTGGACAGAGATTTAGAGTTCCCTTACATCTACTTGGATAACATCTGGTAAAAACAATGGCATCACGAATATGCTGTCCAGACCGACTATATATCATATTCAGGGTGACTTTGATATTTCTGAATTAGCCAGTGTCCAGGCAATGGACCCCGATGTTCAGGCATACAGTACGGCCATTACTAACCTGGACATACTGCAGTTGGCACCACAACTGGGTGGCCAACCTTACTTTGTGACATGTCTTTGGGCTACACTCAATCAGTGATTCTGCCATCTTGGAGGCAACACCTTTTTGACCAGATACACAGCTTGTCTCATCCGTCCATCAGAACATCTGTCAAGCTCATGTCAAATAAATATGTATGGCATGGTCTGCAAAAAGGCGTCGCACAATGGGTCTGCACATGTACCTCCTGCAAGACTGCTAAAATTTTGTGGCACACTAAGGCACCTCTTCAACCTTTCCCAGTGGTACGCAGGCGGTTGGAACACGTGCATGTGGACCTGCTCGAACCATTGCCAGTATCTCAAAACATGAGATACATTCTAACAGTCGCAGAATGTTTCACGCGCTGGCCAGAGGCCATCTCGTTTCCATCCAGTGACACTGAGACAAGGGCCAGAACATTCATCATCAATTGGATGGCTAGATTTGTTTTCCGGCCCACATTACTTCAATCCAACGGCCTTGTGGAACATTTCCACTGGCAACTGAAGGCGCTCCTCAATTAGGTCAATGAGTTGCCATGGGTTCTATTGGGAGTGCGCATGGCTTCAAAGGAAGATATGTCTGCATTGTCCGCAGAGATGGTGTATGGTACTGTCCTTACAGTTTCATGGGACATTCATTTCACACCAACTCTGATCTGAATGTCCTTCAGCAGCTTTGACATGGTGTCATGATCAGCAAACCTTTTCCTACCTAATGACATGGATCCCCTAAAGAGAATGTTCCCCCACCACACCTGGATGCTGATTTTTTGTGCACAGACAGGTCCCAGGAGTCCCGTTACAACGACCGTATGAGGGCCATTTCCGCGTGGTGAAGAAGGATGAGGTTATGTATACTTTGGACATTGGGGGACATTCACAGCTGTTTAGTGTGGACAGACTCAAGCCTGCTCATGTGGATCCCACTTCACCCATTCAGTACCCCCAACCCAGACGGTGAGGGGGTCCACCTAAGGTGCATGCAGCTGCTGCTTTAGTTTCTGGTGACAGTTCGGGGTGGGGGGTGTTGGTGTAGCAGCTGTCTAGTGGGCCGAGTGGGCACGGTTCTTTGCCGGGTGCGCAAAATCATAAGACAGAGAGCTGGGTACTCATCCATTTAATTGACCACCCTCGCGTGGTGCTGCATGCCGAGGAATGGCACGCTGATCTGTGGATTCTCCTGCCGGAAGGCGTGGGACACTCACAGGGCTTAATTTAAACCTGTGGTCCCGTGGATTGGCAGGAATCTCAGAATGATGTCCCACCTTCTCCCCTGGAGCCCAGGACATGCAGTAAAAAAAAACAAGCCTGTAAAGTCTGAATAAAGCAGTCTTGTGTTGACTAACCTGGTGTCTGTGTGTGGCTTTAGTAGCTCTATCGAAGTAGCCACTACATATTTAAATATTTGGGGTGATTATCCCACTTACAGGATACTTTTCATCCATCTCACAGCCTGTGGGAAAAAGCTATTCCCCAGCCTGTCAATCCTGATTTTGATGATGGATGTGGTTAAAGATTCTGTGCACTGGATGGAAATGGTTTTTTTTACAATTCCTTGAGTCCTATTTGAAAAACACTCCCAGTAAATGTCATCTACAGAAGAAAGGGAGACCCCAGTGATCCTCACAACTCTTTGCATCATTCCTGTCTGATGCTTTACAGCTACTAGACCATCCAATGATGCAGCCAGACAGGAAACTCAATTGCGCCTGTGTAAAATCTCAGGATGAGAGCCGTTGTCCTTGACCGCCTCAGCCTCCTTGTGAAGTGTAGGCGCTTCTGACCAATAATGAGGTGTGATTGTTTTGTGTATCAATACGTGTCCACCTTCAGCCACCTCCCCACCATGACTACCAGCCCACCCCCCCACCCCCACATCACCATCGGGCACACAAAACTCAAAACGGTCACCCAGTTTCCCTATCTCAGCTGCACCATTTCATCAGATGCAAGGATCGACAACGAGATAGACAACAGACTTGCCAAGACAAATAGCGCCTTTGGAAGACTACGCAAAAGTGTCTGGAAAAACAAACAACTGGCAAACCTCACAAAGATTAGCGTATACAGAGCCGTTGTCATACCCACATTCCTGTTTGGCTCCAAAACATGGGTCCTCTACCGACATCAAATACGGCTCCTAGAACGCTTCCACCAGCGTTATCTCTGCTCCATCCCAGAGATCATAAATTCAAAAGGATTGGTGAAATATTTACTCTGTATTAACACTAAAGTCCCTATATTTTTCAAGGCATTCGGACGTAACTGAGAAACATTACATTTTAAACACATGGTACGTCAGGATCATAATGGTTGTAGCATTATTGTTCAAGTGACACAACTTTAAAAAAATAACATCTAACTTTATGAAGAATGTGATGCTACAACAGGAAAAACGGATGGAATCAAACACATTCTATGAGCATTGGGAAGCAAAAAAAAATGGATTGGTTTTCCATCCCTTCCTAAGCGACCCAATGACCCCGAAAGGTCCTTCCCGACCTGCGACCGTAGTGGAGTCCAAAGGATCATTCAGCCCCCACAATGGACGCAAGTCAGAGTTTTGTCCCCGTTCGAGGAGCCCTGAAGTCTTAGAGCCTATATTTAAAATCAAATGATTTGACAAACGAGAACAGAGACACAGGACACGTAAGACCCAAAATGTGCGGATTGACTTTGTGACTCAGTTTCTCAGGGTCCTTCGGCTGGGGGCAGCCATCTTAATTTCTGTGCGCATGCGCGACTTTTCAAGTTCACCAGATTTTGGTGCTCAAAAGGTGAATAATACCACTCGAAAAGGTTTTTGTTGGTTTTCAGAGAGAGGTGTGTTGTTCAGGGAAGCATTAGTGTTTTTATGACTCAACGTATCAGCATCTGAAGTCCGCTATCTCTTCAGAAAAGCTCTGATAGCTTTAGCCTGGAGCAGAGCTGAAACAGGACTTTGCAGGTATTTAAGGGAATGTGTGGGCAGGGTTTGTTCTAGACCAACAATCTCACCAAATGACTCTGCTTGAAATCAAGATTCAAACCATTTTGAGGAATACAACAGGAATTGTTCAACAAGAGCCTGGTGTTCCCTGAGGAGTTTTCTTTCAAGAGTGGAAATGATTTTTTTTAAAAGCCCGTTAATCTTCCTGATACAGATCTTTGTATTTAACGTTCAGGTTGCTATCTGTTGTTAACTTGGAGGCCTTTAATGGAATCTTTGCTTTAACCAAGCAGTTCTCTTGCAATTTTCCAGCTGTAGGATGCGGTGCAGTTACTTGCAAGTTTAGCAAGTGGGATTATGATGTGAAACTGCAACTCACAACGTCATTTTTGTGTTTGAAAATGCAAATGTGAAAATATTAACTTTGGTCTCCTTGGTTTGCTTAAGTTTACAGAATAGACGTTGGGTCAAGCTGAGAAGACAGAGTTGGATGCCCTTTTGGCGAATCGGCTGGGCATAGCAGAAAGCTCAAAACGAGGGTCTGAAAAAATAATGAAGCAGACTGAAGTGCCGTTGAACCAAACCCAGGTAAAGAATTTAATTTTGTGCTGTGTACTTAAGAGACCAAACGATTTGGGCTTTTAGTGGTGACCTATTTAAATGAACAAAATCTGATTAGAATTAAAGTTTATGGAATGTTTGGAAGGTGCCACAAAAAATGGAGCGTATAAATTAGATGTTGTAATTAAGATAAATGAACAATACAATGAGCCTGGTGTCACAGTATCTGCCTACCTCTACCGTACATCACCATTAAACGTTCTCCCCAATATGAACCTGATGTCAAAGTATCTGATACAGTTAATCATACATCACTGTTAAACCTTCTCACGAACGTGAATCCTGTCTCATAGTTTATGCTTCAGTCTATAGTCCATCAACGTTAAACTTTCTTCCCCCTGTGAACCTGGTGTAATACTACATGCCTCAGTCTACCGTCCATCACCGCTAAACATTCTCCCCACTGTAAACCTGGTGTCACAGTATCTACCTCAGTCTCCCATACATCACCCTTAAATCTCCTCCCTACTGTGAACCCACCGTCAATGTATCTGCAATAGTGTAATGGGCATCATTTTAAAAAATTCTTCCCATTGTAAACCCGGAGTCACAGTATCTGCCTTAATCTACCGTACATCACTGTGTAACATTCTTCTCATTGTGAACTTGGTGTCACACGATCTATCATAGTTTATCGTACATTACTGTTCAAACTTCTCACTGTTGTGAAGGCATAATCTCAATATCTGTCTCAGTTTCCCATACATCATTGTTAAACCTTCTCCCCCTGTCAACCTGGTGTCACTTTATCTACCACAGTTTCTTTCACATCATCGTTAAACCTTCTTCCTACCGTGGTGAACATGGTGTCACAGTATCTGTCACAGCTTATTGTAAATCACTGTTAAACCTTCTCTCTAGTGTGAAATCGGTGTCACAGTATCTGACACAGTTCATCACTGTTAAACCTTGTCCCCACTGTGGTCTACCGTCACATCAAAAATAAAATTCTACCCTCAATGAACCAGGTGTCACTGAATCTGCTGCAGTTTTCCTTAAACAACTATTAAACCTCCTCCACTCTATGAACCTCGTGTCACAGTATCTACCTCAGTCAATCATACATCACTTTTAAACCTTCTCCCCACTGTGAACCCAGTGTAACATTATCTTCCTCAGTCTGCCGTACATCACCGTTAAACCTTCTCACTACTGTGAGCCCGGGTCAGAGTACTTGCCTCAGTCAACCATACATCACCGTTAAACATTCTCACTTCTGTGAACCTGGTGTCTCAGTATCTGCCACAGTTTATCTTACATCACTCTTAAACCTTATCTCCACTGGAAACCTGTTGTCAGAGTTTCTGCCACCGTTTATCGTACATCACTGTTAAACCTTTTCGTTGCTCTGAACCAGTGTCACAGTTTCTCTCTAAGTCCACCGGACATCAGCGTTAAACTTTCTCCCTACTGTGAACCCAGTGTCTCAGTATGTGTTTCAGTCTCATGTGTATCAACATTAAACCTTCTCCCCACTGTGAACCTGTGTGGCAGATTGTGCCAGAGTTCGTTGTACATCACCGTTAAACCTTCTCGCCACTGTGAAACTGATGTCACAGAATCTGCCCCAGTTTATGTTACATCACTGATAAACCTTCTCCCGATTGTGAACACAGTTCACAATATCTACCTTTGTCTACCATATATCACCGCTAAATCCTATCCCCACTGTTTACCCAGTTTCACAATATCTGCCTCATTCTACCGTACATCACTATTAAACCTTCTCGCCACTGTGTATCCAGTTTCACAAATCTGCTTCAGTCTCCCAAAAATCACCATTAAAATTTCTCCTCACTGTGTCACTGTATCTGCAACAATGTATCGCGTGTCACGATTAAACCTCCTTCCCACTGTTAACCCGGAGTCACAGTATCTGCCTCAGTCTACTCTACATTACCGTTAATCTATCTCTCAACTGTGAATCCAGTGTCACAGTATTTGCCACATTATATCATACATCACCGTTAAACCTTTTCCCCACTGTTAACCTGATGCCACAACATCTGCTGTAGTTTATTGTACACCACTATTAAACCTTTTTAATACTGCTGTGAACCCGGTCTCACAGTATCTTCCTCTTTCTTCTGTATATCACCGTTAAACCTTCTCCCCACTGCGAACCCAGTGTAACAGTATCTTCCTCAGTCTGCCGTACATCACCGTTAAACATTCTCACTTCTGTGAACCTGGTGTCTCAGTATCTGCCACAGTTTATTTTACATCACTCTTAAACCTTATCTCCACTGGAAACCTGTTGTCAGAGTTTCTGCCACCGTTTATCGTACATCACTGTTAAACCTTTTCGTTGCTCTGAACCAGTGTCACAGTTTCTCTCTAAGTCCACCGGACATCAGCGTTAAACTTTCTCCCTACTGTGAACCCAGTGTCTCAGTATGTGTTTCAGTCTCATGTGTATCAACATTAAACCTTCTCCCAACTGTGAATCTGGTGTCACAGTATCTACCACAGTTTATCGTACATCACTATTAAACCTTCTCACTTCTGTGAACTCATTTTCATGGTTTCTGCCAACATTTACCGAAAATCACTGTTAAACCTTCTCCCTAATGTGAACCCACTGTCACAGGATCTGCCTAAGTCTACCGTACATTAATGCAAACCTTCTCCCTACTGTGAACCCGGTGTCGCTGTATCTGCCCCAGTTTAACATACATCACTTTTAAACCTTCTCCCCATTATGAACCCAGTGTTTCAGAATCAGTCTCAGTCTCCCATGTATCACCATTAAACCTTCTCCACACTGTGAAACTGATGTCACAGTATATGCCAGAGTTTTTTGGACATCACTATTAAACCCTCTCCCCACTGTGAACCCAATGTAACTGTATCTGCCTCAGTCTCCCGTATATCACTTTTAAACTTAGTCCCCACTGTGATCCTGGTGTCACAGTGTATGCTAAAGTTTTATGCCCATCACTGTTTAACCTTCTCACTGCTCTGAACCCAGTGTCACAGTTTTTGTCCCAGTCTACCGTACATCACCATTAAACGTTCTCCACACTGTGAACCTGTTGTCACAATATCTGCCACAGTTTATTGTACATCACTGTTAATCCTTCTCCCGACTGTGAACCCAGTGCCACAGTATCTGTCTCAATCCACCACACATCTGAGTTAAACCTTCTATTCACTGTGAACCTGGTCTTCTAGTCTCTGCCACAGTTTATTGTACATCACTGTTATACCTTCTTAATACTCTGAGCTCGGTGTCACAGTATCTTCCAATTTCTACCAAACTTACCATAAACATTCTCCCCAATGTGAACCTGGTGTCAATGTACATGACACAATTTATCGTACATTACTGTTAAACATTATCCCCACTGTAAACCTGGTGTCACAGTATCTGTCTCAGTCTACCAGACATCACCATATTACCTTCTCCCCACTATGAACCTGGGTCACAGTATCATCCTCTGTCTTTAGTACATCACCATTAAACCTTTCCCAACTGTGAAACTTGTGTCACTTTATCTGCCACAGTTTTTTTTACATCACCATTAAATCTTCTTCCAACGGTGAACATAGTGTCTCAGTATATGCCAGAGCTTATCGTAAATTTCTGGTCAACCTTCTCACTCCTGTGAACTCGGTCTCACAGTTTCTGCCAAAGTCTACCGTACAGCACCCTTAAATATTCTCCCCACTGTGAACCTGGGATCACAGTATCTGCCTCAATGTACTGTACATCACTGGTAAACCTTATCCTCACTGTTAACCTGGTATCAAAGTATCTGACACAGTTTATCGTACATTACTGTTCGATTTCCTCTGTCTCAGTCAACCATACATGATCATTAAAGCTTCTCCCCCTATGAACCTGGTGTCACAGTATCTGACTGAGTTTATCATACATTACCGTTAAACCTTCTCACTGCTTTGAATCCAGTGTTACAGTATCTGCCTCAGTCTACCTTACCACACCGTTAAACCTTCTCACTACTGTGAACTCGGTGTCACAATATCTGCCAAAGTCTTCCATACATCACATTAAATATTCTCCCCAATGTGAACCATTTGTCACTGTTTCTGCCCTAGTTTATCCTACATCACCATTAAACCTTCTTCCTACAGTGAACCTGGTGTCACAATATCTGCCACAGCTTATCTTAAATATCTGTTCAACCTTCTCACTCCTGTTAACTCAGTCTCACAGTATCTGCCAAAGTCCACTGTACATCACCATTAAAAATTATCCCCATTGTCAACCTGGGGTCACACCATCTGCCTCAATCAACTGTATATCACTGTTAAACCTTATCCTCATTGTTAACCTGGTATCAGAGTATCTGACACAGTTTATCATACATTACTGTTAGATTTTCTCACTCTGTGCACCCAGTGTCTGTCTCAGTCGACCGTACATGATCATTAAAGCTTCTCCCCCTGTGAACCTAGTGTCACAGTATCTGACTCCGTCTTCCGTACAACACTGTTAAACCTTATCCCAACTGTACACTTGGTGTTATGGTATCTTCCTCAATTTACCATACATCACCTTTAAACCTCCTCCCCACTGTGAACACAGTGTCACAGTATCTGCCTCAGTCTACTGTACATGACCATTAAACTTTCTCCTCACTGTGAACCTGGTGTCACATTATCTGACACAGTTTATCGTATATTACTTTTAAACCTTCTCACTGCTGTTAACCCAATGTCACAGTGTTTGAGAAAATTTATCGTACATCTCCGTGAAACATTCTCCCCACTGTCAACCTGGGGTTACGGCATCTGCCTCAATCTACTGTATATCACTGTTAAACCTTATCCTCAGTGTTAACCTGGTATCAGAGTATCTGACACGGTTTATCGTACATTACTGTTAGATTTTCTCACTCTGTGCACCCAGTCTAACAGTGTCTGTCTCAGTCGACCGTACATGATCATTAAAGCTTCTCCCCCTGTGAACCTGGTGTCACAATCTCTGACTCCGTCTTCCATACAACACTGTTAAACCTTATCCCAACTGTGCACTTGGTGTTATGGTATCTGCCTCAGTCTACTGTACATCACCATTAAACTTTCTACTCACTGTGAACCTGGTGTCACATTATCTGACACAGTTTATCCTACATTAGTGTTAAACCTTCTCACTGCTATTAACCCAGTGTCACAGTGTTTGTGACAGTTTATCGTACATCTCCGTGAAACATTCTCCCCACGGTGAAGCTGTGGTCAGATTACCTGCCTCAGTCTGCCAGATACAGCACCGATTGCTCTCAGCCAAAGGTGCTGTAGTTGAGTTTGTGTGGCCAGAGGGGTCTGCTCAAGAAGGCCAGGGGCTGCCATTGCCCTTCAATGAATTGCTCCAGTGTGCCCCCTACTGCTGTGCTGGAAGCATCTACTGTGAGAGTGGTGGGTGCCTCTGGCCTGGCGTGTACCAGAAGGATGGTGTTGGCCAGTGCGTCCTTGGCCCTCTGGAACACCTCCAAATCCTCATTGTCCCAGGTAATGTCTTTACCTTTCTCCGCATGATGTGGGCCACTATCAGTATGGATTGGTTATAAAAACTAATTGTACCAGTGAATTCTTGCAGCTCCTTCATTATGGGGGTTTTGGGGAAGCACTTATCAACCTCTACCTTTTCAAGCAGGGGTTTAGTTCCGTGCCTGTTGATTTGATACCCCAGGAAGTCGAACGTTTCCATCCTGAACTGGCACTAAGTAAGGTTTATAGTGTCCAAATTGCTGCAGTCGAGTGCACAGACGCCTTAGATCATACATGTCAAACTCAGGCCCGCGGGCCAAATTTGGCCCTTGATATAATTATATTTGGCCCGCAAGATCATATCAAATATGTATTAGAGTTGGCCCCCTGGCCACCGCGCCAGTATAGCGCATGCACAGCCAATACTAAAAATCCCAGAATGCTTTGCAAATGCGTTGGCGCCGGCCCGTCAGCCCGCTAATTGCCCCCACCTCCTCTGTTTACTTTAATTAGCATCTGTGACCTGTCGCCAAACTCACATGTAATAAACCCCTTACGAAAAGTGGCCAAATGAAAGACAGAAAACAGGACCTTTCAAGACAGGTGGGAGGAAAACTCTGACCCCAGAGTTTGATGAATTTGTATCTAAGAAGAATGCCAAGTATCTGGTTTAGACCCAGGTGCATCAGAGTAAATCACAGTGTAGCAAGCTAAGCTTGGATTAATATTTTCTTTGGTTAACTTTGGACTGTTCGTAGTTGAAAGATTGGATTTTCATTGAAGCAAGTTGTTATTTTTTTGACTTGTTGGCTTGTGAAAAAAAATACATTTAAAAGGAGCTTAAAGGCTATAGAGAAATATTATTTATTGAATATTTTATTTCTCATTTGTTAATGCTTCTTCTGGAAAGAGTTTAACCAAAACTATTATTAAACATTTATTTTAATAAGAAAAAGTTTAACATTACATATGTTGAAAGAAGAGAAAACATGCAGATGTTGTTCAAAATTTTCAATAAATATTTAGTTTGGCCCACGACTTAGTCCAAGTTTTTAATTTTGGCCCTCTGTGAATTTGAGTTTGACACGCCTGCCTTAGATGGTCTGTGTTTAGCTTCATTGCCACCACCTTGACATCTTGTGGTTACTGCCACTCTCTGCTATTGGAGAATATCCTCCTTGGTCTCAGCCCCTCAATGTGACTAAGAGCCCCTTAAATGCCCCTAATGTTTTGGCTTTCATCACCACTCCTGGCAAGGCATTCCTGGCACCCACAACACTGTGTAAAAACAAGTACCCCTGATATTGCCCTAAACCTTCCTCCCTTTGCTTTTGTCAGATGCCTTTTAGTGTTCGCTACTCCCATCTGGGTTTCAGGCAAACTGAAGGGCATCTTTCACTGAGTTTCTGGTTTTCCAGCAGTTCTGGATGTCTGTCTCTGGATGCTCTGCTCTGTGGACCACCCCGCAGTATCCCATCAAGTCCTGGAGTCTCTGTGTCAGCAATGCTCTGCTGACCACTGCCTGATAACCTTATGGTCAAAAGTGTTTGTTTATGAAACCATTCCCAGGAAGGTAATGGGGCAAAGTCCCACTGACTGGGACACTGAGCAGTACCAGGGCCAAACCAATCTTTTGCAACACCTGTGAGCCAGGTAGAATCTCAGCACATAGCGGCATTTAGTGCCCTTGCACTTTGGTTCCACGCACAGCCACACACAATGATGGCCATGCTGGTTACACCCTTGCCCCCATTGATTGACCATGTACATGGTCCTTCTCCAGACTCTATCCATTTTGGACCCCCACATGAATAGGAAAACTGTTTTGGGAATTGCCAGGGTGGAGGTGTGGGGATGGGCCACACCTGCCCTACGTGCAGCAGTCTGAGAGTTCCTTGCACCTTGCAACTGATGATTAGATTTTATCTGATTGACAGAGTTGGGCATCTCTGTAGTTCTCCCTGTCTCCTGGAGCTGGGGGTCTCTGTACTGCTCCCCATCTCCTTGAGTTGATGCTTTGTTCTCCACCAGCCGCACAAGACAACCAAGACCCTTGAGTGGAGGGCAGAGGTACAGAGAGATCAGTGAGAACACGGGTAGTTTCAACAGGGTGGGGTCCATCCAGGTGCCTGATAACAGGAGGAAACCAAGGGGGAAGGAGAATGCAGGACATTCATTAGCAAGACATTGCGAGAGAGTGGATTCCTCGAACTCTTGAGGGGAGAAGGTGCTGATCGATCCATCGGTTTAGGTGGGGCAGGGTACAGACATGGCAGCTGACTGGAATTGTCAGCGGGATACTGAGACTTGGGAAAGGAGGGTGCAGTAGTGTTCTGATGAGAGAGTGCTGAGGGAGAGGCAACATGGGTGGAAACTCAAGGCAAGGGACCTCTGATTGTTTGCAGGGATGGGATTTCTAAATAGACTCATAGATATCCAGTACAGAGCATCTTTGTCCCCCTGCCATCAGGAAGAAGATATGGAGGAATAAAAACAGAACATCTCAGCCAGCAGGAGAGAGGGGCCGAAGGGCCTGTTTCTGTGTCTATCTGGACCAGCCTTTTGATTTCAAGCTTTAAAAAACCCAATCATTTTTTAATGTAATAATAACGAGACAGAATGAATGAAGAGACAAGATAAAGTAATGGCCAGGAGAAGTAAAATAGGAAACGTAATGTTGGGAGGAGAAAGTAAAAAATCAGATGGTGCAGTGATTTTGCGGGTCAATGACAGTGTTAAGAAAATTACAAAGGAAAATAGTGGGCAGAAAAATCAAAAGAAAAGGTTACAGAAGTCACTAGATATTAAAAGGACAATGAGCATAAGGGCACTTTATCTGAATGCCCGCAGTATTAAAAATAAGGTTAGTGAACTTGAGGCGCAAATCGGTTCCCATGCCTATGATTTGGTAGCCATCACGGAAACATGGCTACAAGGTGATCCTAAATGGAAATTAAACTTTCAAGGGTATCAGGTGGTGCAAAGAGATAGACAGGATGGTAAGGGAGGTGGAGTTGCACTCTTAATCAAAGATGAGCTCCAGGCAGTAGTGAGGGATGATATAAGATCTAAAGAGCATAATGTTGAGTCCATTTGGGTGGAGATAAAGAATAACAAAGGGAAAAAAATTATTGGTGGGTGTTATCTATCACCCACCAAATAACAATAGTTTAGTGGCACAGGAAATAAATAGAGAGATAAGTGAGGCATGTAATAATGATACGGCAGTAGTCATGGGGGACTTTAACTTCCACATAGATTGGGAAAATCAAGTTGGTCGTGGGAGTCTGGAAGAGAACTTCATAGAATGCATCCGCAATAGCTTTCTTGAACAGCATGTTAAGGAACCCACAAGAGAAAATGCTCTCCTGGATCTTGTGTTGTGCAATGAGATAGGTAGAGTAAATGATGTAATAGCCAGAGACCATCTGGGAAATAGCGATCATAGTATGATTGAATTTCTCATTCAGATGGAAGGGGAAATAGTTAGATCTAAAACTAATATATTATCCTTAAACAGGGGTGACTACCATAGGATGAGGGTGGAATTGGGCAGAGTGGACTGGGAGCACAGGCTAATCAATGAAACAGTTGAGGAACAGTGGAAGATTTTCAAAGAAATATTTTGTAATGCTCAACAAAAATATATACTACTCAGGAAAAAGGGCAGCAAGGGAGGGAAAATCAACAAAAGGAAATAAAGGAGAATATAAAATTGAAGGTGCAGGTGTACAAAGCTCCAAAGAGCAGTGGGAAACTGGAAGATAGGGAAAACTTTAAGAGACAACAAGGGGTTACAAAACAGGTAATAAGAAATGGGAAAAAGGATTATGAAAGTAAATTGACACAAAATATAAAAACAGAAAGCAAAAAATTTGATAAATATATAAAATGGAAGAGGGTGGCGAGAGTTAACATAGGACCCTTGGAGGATGAGAAAAGAAAACTGGTAGCAAAACATGAGGAAATGGCCAATGAATTGAACAAATATTTTGTGTCAGTCTTCACGGTGGAAGACACGTCCAGCATGCCCAAGTGCAGAGTTAAGGACACGAATGTTGGGGAGGGCCTTGATAAAATAGTTGTTACAAAGGAAGTAGTGATGGAGAAACTAATGGGACTAAAGCCAGACAAATCACTTAGTCCTGATGATATCCATCCAAGGGTTATGAAGGAAATGGCAGAAGTTATAGTTGATGCATTGGTGGTCATATACCAAAATTCCTTGGATTCTGGGCAGGTCCCAGCAGACTGGAAGACAGCAAATGTCACGCCACTTTTTAAGAAAGGATGTAGGCAGAAGACTGGAAATTATCGGCCAATTAGCTTGACGTCTGTAGTTGGAAAAATGCTTGAAGCCGTCATTAAAGATGAAATAGTGAAACTTTTGGAACGTAGGGTTCAATCAGGCAGACGCAGCATGGTTTTAGAAAGGGAAGATCTTGTTTGACAAACTTGTTAGGATTCTTTGAGGATATCATGGGTGCGGTGGATAGAGGGGAACAGGTTGATGTTGTATATTTGGATTTACAGAAAGCGTTTGATAAGGTGCCGCACAAGAGACTTATCAGTAAGTTACAGGAAAGTGGAATCCGGGGAAGTATATTGGCATGGATCGAAAATTGGTTGTCTGACAGGAGGCAGAGAGTCGGGATAAGTGGGAGTTTTTCAGGTTGGCAGAGAGTGGTAAGTGGGGTGCCGCAGGGGTTGGTGCAAGACCCACAACTGTTCATCATTTACATTGATGACTTGGAGGAGGAGACAAAATGTGGTGTAGCCAAGTTTGCGGATGACACCGAATTGAGTGGAAGAGCAAATTGTAATGAGGATGTGGAGAGTCTGCAGAGGGATATAGTTAAGCTGGATGAGTGGGCAAAGGTCTGGCAGATGGAGTACAATGTTAGTAAGTGTGAGGTTATCCACTTTGGCAAGAAAAATAAAAGAGCTGAATATTATTTAAAGGGTGAAAACTACAGCATGCTGTTGTGCAGAGGGACTTGGGAGTGCTTGTGCATGAATCGCAAAAAGTTAGGTTGCAGGTGCAGCAGGTTATTAAGAAGGCAAATGGAATGTTTGTCTTCATCGCTAGAGGAATTGAATTCAGGAGTAGGGAGATAATGTTGCAACTGTATAAAGTACTGGTGAGACCGCACCTGGAGTACTGTGTCCAGTTCTGGTCTCCATATTTGAGGAAGGATATATTGGCTTTGGAAACGGTCCAGAGGAGATTTACTAGGTTGATCCCTGGGATGAAAGGGTTGACATGATGAAAGATTAAATCGTCTAGGATTGTATTCGCTCGAGTTCAGAAGAATGAGCGGACATCTTGTAGAAACATATAGAATTATGAAGGGTATGGATAGGATAGATGTAGGAAGGTTTTTTGAGCTGGCCGTGGAAACTAAAATGAGAGGACACAGTCTCAACATTCGGGGGAGTAATTTAGGACAGAGATGAGGAAAAATAGTTTTTCCCAGAGAGTTGTGAATGTTTGGAATTCTCTAACCAGGGAAGTGGTTGAAGCTGCTTCATTAAACATATTTAAAATTCGGTTAGATAAATTTTTACATGATAGAGGAATTGGGGGATATGGGAAGAAGGCAGGTAGGTGGAGTTAAGTCATAAATTAGATCAACCATGATCTCATTGAATGGTGGAGCAGGCTCGATGGGCCATTTTTGACCTACTCCTTTTCCTACTTCCTATGTTCCTAAAGACTCACTCCAAGCCATCAAGGTGATCCTTGCGATTGGCCCACCTAAATCACCAGGAGCTGCATTCCAGGCAGCCCGGCCAGACTCAGCCCTGACCTTCACCCAATTGGCCCAGGTGAATCACCTCGACTGACCCCTGCTGAACCCCTGGATGGCTTCGAGCATTGGCCGCAGCAGTCATCGGGGCCAAGCCTGCCACGAGTGATTGGCCATCCCAGCACTGCCCCCAGAACTATAAAGGACCATGTTCCCCTTTGTTCTGCCTCTTTCGATTCTTCATGGCTAGTAAGTAGCACCTTCCACATGGGGTTCGGGTGATCCTCGAGGTCAGGTAGCAAGAGCCATGTCCATACTGGTCAAGGGGTAGGGCTCACAATATCAACTTGATCCTGAATGTTGAATGTGTACGTTCATGTAATTTCCCCCAGTCTCTGTCGGTTTCTCCCTCCTAATCAGAAGTGTATATTTACTCCCTGCGTACTCTGTGTGTAGAGGTTTGCCTAACATATAGACCCTGTTGTCCTGTTTCATTCCCCAAAATAAATGTGTGCTTTGTACCTCCGCTTTGGTCTGGTTCTTTACCTGTGGGACCCACACAAACCCGACAACAATGGAGGAGGGGAAGCAAAGTATTTTATCAATAAATGGAGAGTCAAATTACTAGAAAAAAAGACATAGATCCGATCAGAACGTGGCAAGAAATTAATGTATGTTTAGGGAAAAAAGGTAGGGATCTCAAGAAAAGCACCAGTGTGTCAAAATATGAACAGAGGTAATAGAATATTAAATTTGTGTTATGACAGAGGTATAAGATATTTTGAAGACTGCTACATGGAAGAAATTCTTCAAACAATTAAATACAAATACAAAGTGGCCAGTGGGACCTTCTTCTGTTTTCTCCCGCTTACATCATTCTTAAGAGAAAGATGGGAACCAATGTTGGCCCCACCTAAAGTTAGTGAAATGGAACAAACAGTCTGGATGGGGAATACACCCAAATTTATCAATGAAATGTATGATGTTCTCCAGAGAGAAAATTCAAAACCAGGATAGCAGAGTTCAGGAGAATGATGGGTGTTGGACTTGGATGTGACAATTTCACAAAGAAGCTGGTCAGATTGGTGTAAGGACAGCATGTTATCAATTAGAAATGCAGGATATGGACTGGTTCCGTCAAATATTTGACACCAATTCTATCTTACCCCAGAGAAATGACCTAAATATCAGAAATGTGTTTCAGATGTGGGAAGAAGATTTTATAGACATCAAATAATATGGGGAAAAGGATTTATATAAATCGAAACAAAAGTGGAAAGAAGATTGAAATATACAAATTCAGGAAGAAATAAGGTCAAGATTGTGTCAAGAGTGTTACAAATACGATTAATGCCAGATATAAAATACAATTCTCCACATCAATTCTGCTATACTCCATATAAATTAAATGGACTTATCTCCAATTATTAAAATTATGAAGATAAAAATACAAAAGGATGCGAGAATATTTGTGCTTGGTCATATATATGAAGCAGATACAAAACTGAAGTTGGATAAATATCAAACAAACTTTCTGAGTCCAGCCATAGCAGCAGTGAAGAAAAGTGCAGCACTAATGTGGAGAGCGAAGAGTTTTGTAACAAGGGATGGGACATTGAAATGGAAAACTGTGTCGCCATGTAACCATATAACCATTTACAAAGCGGAAACAGGCCTGTCGGCCTTTTGAGTCCACACCGGTTCACTAGAACAACTCCACTAGCTGAATCCTCCCGCTCTCCGCCAATATCCCTCCAACCACCTCACCTCAATGTACACATCCAAACTTCTCTTAAATGATGGAGGGATCCTGCTGCAACAATCTCATTCGGAAGATCATTCCATTCTGCCACCACTCTGAGTGAAGAAGCATCCTCTAATATTTCTCCTAAAGTTTTGCCCTCTTACCCTGAACTCATGACCTCTTGTTCCAACCTTCCCTGCCCTCAGTGGAAAGAGTCTACTCATGTCTAGTCTATCTATTCCTTTCATAATTTTAAATACCTCCATTGTCCCCTCTCAATTGTCTACGTTTCAATGAATAAAGTCCCAGTCTCCTTAATCTCTCCCTGTAATCCAGATGCTGTAAGCCAGGCAACATCCTTGAAAATCTTCTCTGCACCCTCTCCACCTTATCTATATCCTTCCTGTAGTATGGAGACGGGAACTGTGCACAGTACTCCAAACCAGGCCTCACCAATGCCTTAAACAGCTGCAGCATCACCTCCCAGCTCTTACACTCTACACTATGGTTTATGAAGGACAGCAGACCTGTCTACATAGGAATCCACCTTCAGTGAACTCTGTACCATAACTCCAAGATCCCTCTGTTCGTCTGCACATCTCGACACCCTCCCCTTAACAGTATATATCCCATTTTGCTTATTTTTTCCGGAATGCAGCACATCACACTTGTCAACATTAAATTCCATCATTCCACTTTTCCAAACAAACCAAATCCTGTAATCCAAGAAAACCTTCCTCACCATCCACCACTCCCCCTATTTTCGTATCGTCTGCATATTTGCTTTCCCAGTTAACCACCCCCTCAACCAAATTATGAATATAAATGATAAACAACAGGGGACCCAATACCGATCCCTGAGGCACACCGCTCGTCACAGGCTTCCATCCTAACAGACAGTTGTCCACCATGACTCTCTGCTGTCTATGTCCCAGGCACCTCCGAACCCATCTCACTATCTATTAATCCCTAGTGACTGAACCTTCCTAACTAACCTTACATGCAGTACCTTATCAAAAGCTTTACTAAAATTTAAATAGATCTTATCAACCGCCCGACCTTCATCCATTTTTCTTGTCACCTCTTCAAAAAACTCAACAAGATTCGTCAAACATGATTTTCCCTTGCTGGGTGCCCCCAATCAATCTTTGCCTATCCAGATATTTGTACATACTATCTCAAAGAATACCCTCCACAACCATCCCCATCACCTAAGTCAAACTTACTGGCCAATAATTACTTGGCCTACACCTACTGCCTTTTTTGAACAACAGAACTACATTTGCAACTCTCCAATCCCGTACCACACACCCTCCTCCAGTGATCTTTGAAAAATCACTGTCAGTGCCCCCGCTATTTGTTCCCTGACCTCCCTTAAAGTCCTGCGAAAAATCCCATCAGGACCAGGAGACTTATCCACCTTAATTGACCCTAGAAGCTCCAAAACTCCCGCTTTACTAATCCTTATCCTTTCCATAACTAAGCCCTTTGCCTCTCTGATCTTGTATAGCCCAATGTCCAGACTGGTGTACAACTCAGACGGTCTTCCAGAAATGGGGGTCTCTGTGCTGGTCCCTGTCTCCTGGAGCTGGGGGTCTCTGCACTGTTCCCCATCTCGCAGAGCTGGGGGACTCTACACTGCTCTCTGTCTCCTGATATTGGTGCTTTGTTCTCCACCAGTCCCACAACACAACCCTGACCCCTGGATGGAATGTGGAGGTGCAGAGGAATCAGTGAAAATATGGGTAGTTTTGCCAGGGTGGGGTCCATCCAGGAGCCTGATAACAGCAGGGAACCCGTGGAAGGGGATGGAGGGCATTCGATGGTGGACCAGCAGGACACTGCTGAGGGTGCGGATTCCCCCAGGCTCTCAAGGGTAGAAGGCGCAGGTTATTCCAATAGTTTAGGTGAGGCCAGGGTCCAAATTAGAGCTGGCTCAGGTCATCAAGGGTCGACATAACAGGTGCCTGGAACTGTCATGAGGATACTAAGGGCTGGTAGAGGTAGGTAAGGAGGGGGTAGTTGTTTTCCGACGAGGGATTGATGAGTGAGAGGCCACATGGACGGGACTTCGAGACAAGGGGCCTCTGATTGTCCAGGGATGGGGCCTGTAAATAGACCCGCAGACATCCAGCACACAGCATCTTTGACCCAGTACCATCAGGAAGGAGATATGGAGGAACAAAAGCAGGCTGCCAGACAGGGAAATAACTTCTTCCCACAGGCCGTGAGATTGACAATGTAATGTGAGTTGAATGGGTCCGTGGAATGAAAAGGATGAGAGGGATATGGACTGTTTGCAAGCAGCTTGGCCAGCAGAAAAGATGGGCCGAAAGGACTGTTTCGGAGTTGTCTATCTGGACCAGTCTTTTGAGTTGATTCTTTTAAAAATTAATGACAAGCTGGAATATCATTTTAGATGGAGATTTTAGATTGACACATGCAGCCCGGGAACAGGCCCTTAAAGCCTATGAGCCACAACCACTCAATTACACCATTGACCTACAAACCCCGGTACGTTTTAAATGGTGGAAGGACCAGGAGCACCTGGTGGAAACTCATGCAGACACGGGACTAATGTACAACTCCTCAGTGACAGTGTAAAATTCAAACTCGGCTCGCTGGCCCCTTAACAGCGTTGTTTTAACCGCGGCACTAACCTCGCCACTCTCAATGATTCCCAGGATTCTTCCTCCCACTTTCCATGAGCTTCGATTGCTTCCAATACCAGTGCCCTTGTTTCCAGGATGTTCTGACCCCTGCCCAGTGACTCTGTCCTCAATGCCTCTCCCTGGCCGAATGATCACTGCTCTCTTTCCCAGATCTCACCCAAATTTTAATACCCAATTCCACCACCTAAAAAATGCCTTATCATGTCCACCCACTCACCCACTGGGCCAAGGGTAATGAGGAGGGGGCAGCTCCTGGCTGTGGTCACATATCTCATTGAAGGACGTGGGAGCAGGAGTCCTGGGGAAAGAGGTGAAAGGCAGAGTGTACTGTAGCAACCAGCTGAACTGGGCCACATTCTCCAGGGTGGGGGGAGAGAGATGACTGGCTCAGATGGGACAGATATCCCTGTGCGAAGGGTCAAGGGATTCCCCAGCTTGGTGAAGGTATGGGACACTGCCATCGGGAAGGAGATGGACCACTGCCCTCCCCACATCTCCACTGTCTGGGGGTCCCAGGAGCAGCTCAGATTCCAAGGCCTATAGGTGGGGGAAGGGGAGGTTCAAGAACTGGGGTGGGGTAGTGTCGGACTCTGGCTTTACCCTACACTTAATTTAGTCTATGTGTCATCTGAGTCCAGCGTGTTCATTAAATAAAGTGATAGGAGAAGGTATTCGGTTCAACAATCAGTTTATTACACAGCACAAGAATAAAGCTTAACAGAGCTCTGGTTCAGTTGTTAGTTCAAAGGTCACCTGCACAGTGAGCTATTCCCCAAGACTGACCCCTACT
The DNA here is from genome assembly GCF_036971445.1 of Narcine bancroftii. NCBI lineage: Eukaryota > Metazoa > Chordata > Chondrichthyes > Torpediniformes > Narcinidae > Narcine > Narcine bancroftii. The sequence goes on from NW_027211852.1 coordinate 336,634, forward strand.
GTCCAGTCTCTTCTGTTTATATAGATCAACATTATTACACTGAACAAAAGTTGGCTTTCTTTGATAATCTCCTTGCATAAGATTTATCTCAAGCAGTTTCCTGCTCTGCAATTATCGATGGTGTAGACCTCCCATCTTAATCCTCAAGGCCAGAGCATCCTGTTGGCTTGATCAGAAATCAATTCATACCCCAGATATTTCTAATTATTTCTTTGTTCTCGTCTGGTCATCGTCTTCTCTTCTACTCAACACCTCCTCATGTCTTAGCATTCCTTCTAAATTGGTTCATACATTTTCTGTCTTTGTATTTGGAGGCAGCAAATTCTCCACATACTATAATCAGCCAACTTTTCTACATACTGTGGCTGTTACTTAATTGCATTAATATTTCCCTTAAACAGTATAATTGAAGTAAATAGTAAATTGTTATATCGTACTGGATTAATGAATACATAACGAATAGTACATAGGCATATTTTCTATGATTACTTAACCCCTTGGTTCCAACAATAGTTGTGATGGGTGATCAATTGGAGAGGGTCCCAGTGAGGGAACGGGTCTGGTGGGTGGACAGACCTGATGGGGGATGGGCCTTTGGGTATAGGCCAATTGGGGTGGGGGTGCGGACGGGGACATTGGGCTGGGCATGTTGGGGGAGAGGGGCTTGTTGAACGCCCTGGTGGGAGGCAGGAGCACTGGTCCAAGCAATAGGCAGAGCATTGGGGAAGGGCCCAATGGGGGACAGAGGCTATGGGGATGGGATCGGTGGGGGAGAGGGTCTTTGTTGACAGGCCCGGTGGTGAACAGGGTTTTGGAGATGATCTCAACAGAGGAGGAGTTTGGGGACAGGCCTGGTGGGAAATGGGGGCTTTGGGGATAGGCCTGGTGGGTGACAGGGGACAGTATTGGGGATCGACCCAGAGGACGGCCACCACCCTTGGAGCTCTGGTTCACCATCGTGTGAGAGATGAGTAAAACTAATATGAAAATATGAGAGATGAAAAAAGCCAGTATGGATATATGTGTAATGAATAAAGCCAGGATGAATAGGATAAGGGTAGATAATAGAATGCAGGAAGTAAAGTTTGTCTGAATAAGATAAGTGTCTTCTAGCCTTAGAGAGAGTCAGCAAGTTCCGGGCATATGTAATTAGTAAGCCTTAGACAGAATTAGCAAGTTCTGCATATCAGAGTTAAAGCCCTGAGGGTTGGGAAGGTGTGAATAAGGACAAAGGCAGGTTTGTGAATAAGAACAATGACATGATGGGACACAGACAGGATACCCCCTGGTCCTCCGTTCACAGAAACAGCACGTAGTCAGGCAGGATTGCCTAATCGCAAACTTATCCAGGAGGCAGAAGAATGTAAGGGGTTACGTTCTCTTCCTCCACCTTATGCTCCTCCTATGCCGGCTCCTATCTTTCCCCTCTCTCCTCTGCTCTACCCTTCTTCACCTTCCCCTCCTCCCCACAGCTAAAGAAAGGAGAAGGAAGTAGGGGTGGTATGATGACCCGTTCACAAAGTACTAGATTACCACCTCAATTGACAAGAGAGGGAGGAGACTTTGATTCAAAACAGTGTGTGACCCTCCGGGAGGGAAGGGCAGAACCCTTTGATTCATTTCCCGGAGAGCAGGAATCTAGACATTATAAAGGAGAGGATAAGCCAGAAATTAACTGGATGAGACCTTTACGGGAAGTTCCCATGGGAGGGGGTCTCGGTTTCGTAAATGTGCCCCTGACTAGTACGGAGGTGCATAACTTTAAGAGAGAAATGACCTCACTGATAGAGGATCCTCAGGGATGTGCCGAACAATTAGATCAATTTTTGGGACCAAATATATATACATGGGATGTGTTAACATCGATCGTTAGGGCTCTGTTCACTTTGGATGAACATGGAATGATTCGCCAGGCAGGGATTAGAGTCTGGGATAGGGAACACCAAGGGGGACCAGAGGTGATACCTGGGGAACTTAAATTCCCCCTGGCAAAACCAAATTGGGATAAGAATACTAATGATGGTTGCACATTAATGGAGGAATATAGGGTTAATCTGATAAAAGGAATCAAGGAATCTGTTCCAAAGGGACAGAATTTTAAGAAAGCATTTGAGGTTCCCCAAGGTCCCGAGGAGACCCCCTCTGCATTTCTGAATAGATTACGTACGGCCATAGAGCAATATGGGGGTCTGGATATAGAATCCCCAGTGGGTGAACAATTGGTATTAATGGGCTTTGTTACAAATTCAGCCCCAGACATTAGAAGGAAATTGCAGAAGACTGAGAATTGCCATGAACAGGGAATAACACAGCTTTTACAGATCGTACAAAGGGCTTATGTCCAGAGGTCAGAGGATAAACTGAAAGGAAAGGCTAAGATTTTGATGCAGGCAGTCAAGGAAGTTGTGGATGGACAGCAAGAAAAGGGTAGGGGCTGTGTGCCAGCTCTGTTATCAAGATACTACTGGAGTCTGTGATTATGGTATGATTCAAACCATTGACTCAGATTGAGGTACACACTTTACCTCTCAGGTACTCCAGGGTGTGTGTAAAAAACTGGGAATAGATTGGCAGCTACATACCCCATGGCACCCCCAGAGCTCAGGCCATGTTGAATGAATGAATCAGACCTTGAAAAATCAGCTCACTCGACTTCATGAGGAAACTGGTCTCTCCTGGATTAAATGCTTACCCTTAGCTTTAATCAGGACTTGCACAGCCCCTCATAAGGATCTTGCTGTCTCAGCATATGAGATGATGTTTGGTCTTCCTTACATGGGATTCCACATTAATACCCCTACCCCTGAGGCTAACGACCAGTACATATCCAAATATTTAAAGGGACTTTCTGCCTCTCTATGCAAATTAACACGGAAGGGTTTATTAGCTCAAAACCCACCCCTGGGTTTTATTCTATTAAACCTGGTGATTGGGTATATGTAAAAGCATGGCAAGATCACCAACTAAAACCTGTCTGGGATGGCCCCTATTGTGTACTTTTGATTACAGACACTGCCGAGCGAACGAAAGAAAAGGGATGGAGCCACATCCAACAAATTAAACGAGCTGCTGATCAACAGACTAACGACATTGATAATCTACCCTCCACCTGGAGTGCAGTCCTTCATCCTTCTGATCTGAAAGTTACATTACGCCGGGAAAAAGTGCTGTAATGCTGTTTTTACGATTTGTTGTTTTGTTTACTTGTTGGTTCCCAATTCTTGGGAAATCACCAAATTGATCACAATGTATTAAGTCCTCCTGGAACAGGGACAGCAGAGGTGACAAATATTTACCTTTAGAATGTAGACAGGGCGCAGGTATAGAGTATAGTCATAGTGGGGTATGGGATAATATAGGATCCCAACATGGACCAGGGGAACAGAACAGCCCTAGGGGAGTAGATTTGATTTGTATTTTGGCCTCTACAGGTATTAAAAAGAGGAGTTTTAAAGAGATAGCACAAAGAAGATGGTGGGACAAGGACAGACAGAATGTTAATCAGGATTGTACATGTAGCAGAGATAGAGTGAATACATATGCTAATGTTCACAGACAGGCTGCAACTCACAGGTTAAGTGACAAGAAACACCCCTCCCCAACTTGGTCTCCTGTAAATCATCCTTTGGGTCACAGAGACATTCGGAATGTTAAGAACCACCACTGTAAGGGGAGTTCCAGTTGTAAATGACTTTAGCTGTTCCAGAACACCAGAGCTGCTTGGCATTTAAATCATTTAATCAGACTCCAGGCAGCCTTGGAGATCATCACCGAACAGACAGCGATGGCCTGCATTTATGGGCTGAAGAAAGATGACAGATACGAGCCACAGTTCAACAAAACCGCCTGGCTCTCGATTACTCGTTGGCTGCTGAAGGCAACGTTTGTGAAAGACAGGTTAATGACAATGCTCACAACGGTCAGGCGGTTAAAGACACTTCTTCAGGAGTTCAAAAATCTTCCCATGCCCAGGTTCAGACTTGGCAACCTTGGTCCGGTGTGGGATGGACTAGACTTTTTATTGGTAACTGGAGTCTGATACCCACAGCCCTTATAGCAGCTGGACTCGCTATTCTGGCCATTATGGTGCTCCCCTGCTTAAAGACATGTGTGCAGTATTTAATTCAGCGGACCCCTCGTCAGATCACTATAACCCAAAGGATGTATGTTTCCCAAATTCTGTCTGATGATGCTGAGACTGTAGTTCGTTTACTGACTCGCTGGGAAAAAGACCAGGTTTACAAGTAATACATTCCAGTTGAGAATTCACGAAGTGTAGCTAAAAGAAAAGTGAGGATTGTGAAAGATGAATAAAACTAATATGAAAATATGAGAGATGAAGAAAGCTAGTATGGATATATGTGTAATGAATAAAGCCAGTATGAATAGGATAAGGGTAGATAATAGAATGTTGGAAGTAAAGTTTGTCTGAATAAGATAAGGGTCTTCTAGCCTTAGAGAGAGTCAGCAAGTTCCGCATATGTAATTAGTAAGCCTTAGACAGAATTAGCAAGTTCTGCATATAAGAGTTAGTAAGTCCTGAGGGTTGGGAAGGTGTGAAGAAGGACAATGACATGATATCTGAGAAGAGGCATTGAGAATAAACGACGGGAGGACGTTAAGGAAGCACGCTAGGAATAGCTACTGGATCCTGGTAAGAGGACTTTTACTTACCTTTTAGTATGGGAGGTGTGAGTAGCAAGGGAAATAGTCCTAAGGAAGGACAGGACAATCAGATAACTAAGCTAAGTCCGTTAGGATTAATGCTATCTGATTGCGGTGCAGGGAGAACAGCAACTGGTGTTTTAGTTTCTGGTGACAGTTCTGGGGGGTGGGTTGGTGTAGCAGCTGTCTAGTGGGCCGAGTGGGCAAGGTTCTTTGGCGGGTGCGTGAAATCATAAGACAGAGAACTGGATACTCATCCATTTAATTGACCACCCTCGCGTGGTGCTGCATGCCGAGGAATGGCACGCTGATCTGTGGATTCTCCTGCCGGAAGGCACGGGACACTAAGAGGGCTTAATTTAAACCTGTGGTTCCGTGGATCGGCAACAAACTCATAATGATGTCCCACCTTCTCCCATGGAGCCAGGACACATGGTAAATAAAAGAAGCCTGCAAAGTGTGAATAAAACAGTCTTGTGTTGACTAACCTGGTGTGTGTGTGTTGCTTTCATAGCTCTATCGAAGTAGCCCCTACATATATAAATATTTGGGGTAACTATCTCACTTACAGGATACTTTTCATCCATCTCACATCCTGTGAGAAGAAGCTATTCCCCAGCCTGGCAGTCCTGATTTTGATGATGGACATGATTAAAGATGCTGTGCACTGGGTGGAAACGGTCTTTTAACAATTCCTTGAGCCCTATTTGAACAACACTCTCAGTAAATGTCATCTGCAAAGGAAAGAGAGACCCCAGTGATCCTCAAAACTCTGCATCATTCCTATCTGATGCTTTACAGCTACTGGACCATCCAATGATGCAGCCAGACAGGAGACTCAACTGCGCTCCTGTAAAATCTCAGGATGAAAGTCGTTGGCCTTGACCTCCTCAGCCTCTTTGGGAAGTGTAGGTGATTCTGACCAATAAGGAGGAGTGATTGTTTTATTTAGTAATACTTGTGCTGTATTTATGGGAATTTTATGTGATTGTATTGTCTATTCTTGCTCTTTAACAATCTTTAGTGGATTGAAGTAGTCATTGTACTTTCGGATGTACAATCAAGTACAGATTTTTCTTCAATAGCCATATGGCCCAGATGTCTATTCAGTCCAAGAATACTTTCGATCATACACAGATTTTGAACAATAACACCATTCATTTTGCAATAACTGCCGCTTAATTTTGCCAGTTGTTCAATGGCAAACTTTATGGGGAAAACACCACTGTCAACTCTTCTACCTTAAAAGAGTAATTATATTCAAATGGGCAGTGGATCAAGAGATGGAAACAGTGAAATCAGACAGAGGTGAGTGGCTGCTTAAATTAGAAACATTCGTGTTCATGCTATAGAGTTTAAGGCTGCCCAGGAGGAATATAATCTGTTTGCTTTAAGATTGTTTGCCCTCACCCTGGTGAGGGATGGGGCCAACAGACATGTTGTGGGAAGGGTTCGAGAATTGATATGGTAGGTCACTGGAAGCTCAAGTTTAGATCCACATAGTGCAGGTGTTTAGCAAAATGGCCACCTAGTCTGTATTTGGTCTTGCTGATATTGAGGTCAACTGACTCGACCAAATGTAGGAGATTAAGTTGGATGGGATGCATATGAAACACTGCCTCAACTGGAAGGTCTGATTGTGGCCTTGGATGGAGGTGAGAGAATAGGAAGGGACAGGTTTGGCAATTTCTCCAGTTTCAATGGGGAGTGTATCAGGTGGTGGAGGGTGGAGAGGTAAGTGCCATCGAGAGAGTCACAGAAAGACGTGCCCCTGTGAAAAAAGGATATGAGTGGAGCGGTTTAGATGTAGCAGGTTTGAGGATGATGCTGAAGTTGGAAATGTTCAAGGATAACGTGTCAGATGTGGCAGCTGATGGGTGGTAAGTGAGAAACCTGAGGGATCCTGTCCTTGTTCTGCTGGAGAGGAGGTGGGGTAAGGACAGAAGAGATTTGGAGATATGGGTACAAACTTTATCAAAGACAATATGGGGGAAATTTGCATTTATTGATGAAATAAGACATTTTGGGTGTCCTGGAGTAGAAGACCTCATCTTGGGACTGTTACGGGTCCAGAGGACCCCAAAACCTTGCAGCAATAGGAAATCACCAAGACAAATGGATACTAAAACAAATGTTGTTTTTAATTTTCTATAAACAAAAAAAAACAGGATCAAACTTTAACTTATCACTATTAACTGAATTGCCTTACCTTGTCCCCTTCTAATTCTAAGTTCCGGTGTATTTAATGTGTATAAAGTTCTTTGACACTCCTCCAAGTTCACCGATAACTATCAATTCTCATACTGTCCACAGAATGCAACATTTATGACTTTTCACCAAGCTCTGGTTCTTAAAAGCCTCCAGGAAGGCTCATGTTGGTTTCAGAGAGGGTTTTCTTGCTCATTGGACACACAAAAACTGATTCCCTCTGATCAGCCACTTTGGTGTCTTGCCAAAAAAACTTTCACAATCAGGGTTTTCCAAATGATAACCTCTTCTGCAGGACACCATTGAGTTCCTTTTGTTTCCCTTATTTCAGGTGAAACATCATTTCTAGCCAGCCATTTCCTCTTGTATGGACCACAAAGTTTCACAACCCGTCTTCAAAATGTGTTTTCAACAAGATGCCAGCTTGCCATCTCTCTCTCTCTCTCTCTCTTTCTCTCTCTCGCTCTCTCTCTCTCTCTCTCTTTTAGAAAAAGCCTATTTGGTCTCTCCTCTCTGCTTGCAAAACCGCATGATCTTATTAGAACAGCAAACTGGTAACAGCCGGATGACTGCACTGGACCCAAACTTTTGAGTCCAATCATCTCTTGCTTTAAAAAATAATAATCCATTTACACCTGCTTTTGAAATTATTTAGCAAAACAGTCTCCTTGTTCTGTATTTGCAAAGGTTCTCGGCGCTTGCATGACTCACTCTCAACAAAGCTCTTGCATTGCATTTTAAATAATAGCTGTTTTGTGAAGTGTTTGTGTTTGTTTGTGACCTACATGACTCCGATAATCCATCTCTTTCAAAATTATATCAATATACCATGTAAAATATATAATCTGTCAGAGGACAGATGAAGCAGAGGAGTTGTGATAAAATCAATAGTGTCCTTGCAAACAAAAAGTGGGAAGAGGTATAATCCAGTTAGCTCTGGTGAGTGTAGTTTGTAATAGTTTGAAACTTTAACCTCTATCTCTATTTCAGGAGACAATTTACTGTTATGTAATTAAAAAGTGTAACATCACACAAAATTGCTTTTTTCCTACTGTAAGGCGGACAGATTCGCCATTGAAAGAAATTGCCTGAAATGCCTCTTGCGGTCAGAGAAAGACTGAGTGCTCCCCCACCCCTGTCACTCCGAACCCTGGGCCAAGTTACTGAGGGTCTGTGGATTCTCTTTCAGTGCTCACAGACCAATCCAAGTCATTGGCAATGCGAGCTCTAGTTTTTGAACTCTGACATGATAAGGAACCATTCAGCACCCACTCGTATCCCAGATCTGATACCTGACACCCTTGTAGCCAGTTTTGAACCAGTCTCTAGCAGTCCACGGTCTGGTGTTAGTTTCTTGACTGCTTTGTACAGAGGCCCACAGCCTGCGTGGGTTCCTCTCCTCAAGTAACCAACAGCCTGCCACCTATGTGGGTCCTTCAGCTGCAGAACCCCTCACTGATCTGCTTCCTTGGTCACTGACCTGTGGATTGAATTTTCTGCTTCTCAGATGTTGGTGTGGTGTGGTCTTTCTGTTTTCTGCTGCCCTGCACTAGTCCTCCGCTTTTCCAACATTCGCGGTGGTGAAGAAATCTAACAAATCTAAATAACAAATTTTCAATGTAGAGGAGAATCTCACATGTCTAGAGGGATGGAAAGGGCATTATTACAAATTAACGCTTAATATTTGAATATTCATGTGCCAAATTTACAAAAGCATAGAGTATATATTACTCAAGCTATATGCAATTTTTTCCAAAGGAATACAACTTTGAATTTTTGCATGTCATCTTGGCATCCCTAAAAATATATCTGATTTCCAAGTAAGTTCAATACATTTCCTCATCACAGCTAATGTTAATTTAACAAATTTCAATTGATATATTAATAATTTTAATTTGGGCCTTGTTCCTTCAATATTTCCTAATACAAATAAGGTTGGATTTTACAGAAAAACATCTCCTGTAACATGTTCCAAAAGATTTGTAATTCTCCCCAAAAAGATATCATATCTAAGTTCGAAGATCTCAAGCTAAGTCGAATGCAATAAAGTTGTGACATCTTCACCACACCGAAAACATTAATCTGATAATTCTGATTTTATTCTATTCAATTTCACTGGTGTAAGAAGTAACTGTAGAAGTAAAACCAGTTGTGAATTCCTTCCTCACTGCTGCAGTGTGGAACTCTGGTCAATAATTCCAGACTGCTGAGTTGAAGTGATTTTTTACAACTCCCCTGGATCACGTGATCTCTATTGGAAATCAGCTTCCTGAGGAGCTTTTCAAATCCAACTGCCTGAGTCACCTGACTCCAGGTGCAGCTTTCAGATAAAATCCTTCCTGACATCTGCTACATGACTGATGTAAAAACAATTATACTGAACTAATTTTTATCTTACATTAAGATCCTTATATAGATCTGCCCATATTTGCCAATCAATTACAATATTCAGAACCATTGCCCACATTTGTCCAGACATATGAACTCTTCATTTAAAAGTTCCATCATCGAAGTACATTTTTTAACAATTCCTCTTTATAAGGAATTTCTATTTCAGTACAACATGGTTATTCCCAACTTATCCTTCAAATATGCTCTTAGTTGAAAGTAGCAAAAAAGATTGCTATGAGTTATACGATATTTCTTTCTCAGTTGCTCAAATGACATTAATTGACCCCTTTCATGACAATCTTCAACATTTATAATCCCCTTACGAAACCAGCAATCCAGAAATTGATGATCCTTTGAAAAAGATACGAGAATTTTGAATCAAAGCCATTCTGGGTGATGTACATCAACTTACACCAATTTCATCATTTATTTTATTTCATAGATTAATCAAATGTTTCAACAATTGTGTATCTTTATCACCAACCATTAATTTCGATTCCCATGGATATAAATTATTCTGTTTTTCCCTCTCCTATTTTATTTGATTCTATTTTAACCCTTTCAAAAAAAAGAAGCAAGAAATCTCATTTGAGCTGCTCGATAACAATTTTTAAAATTTGGAAGCTGCAGTCCTCTCAATGCAGAATTTGCATTGGGTCACTTAACATGGAATTCAATCGGAAATAGGTTCACATCACATAAACTCATGATGCAGACTGTTTTCTGAGAATGGAATACAAGAGGAGGGTTGTCTAGGTCTCCAGCAGGATATAGATCACAAGATATAGGAGCATAAGTTGGACCGTCGAGTATGTTCTACTATTCTTCCACTCACCGCCACTCCCCAGCTTTCTCCCCATTACCCTTGATTCCTTGACGAATCAAATACCTGTCAATCTCTACCTTAAATACTCCCAATGACCTCAATTCCACAGATCAATGACCCACTGACAAAATCAACTTTTTCACATTTGTTTTAAATTGACACCCTTTTATCCTGTAATTATGCTCTCCTGTCCTAGAATCCCCTACCATGGGAAATATCTTTGCCATATGTACTCTGTCCAAGCCTTCCAGCATTTGAAATGCCTCTGAGGTCCCCCTTATCCTTCTGTACTCCAACTTGTACAGTCGAAGAGTCGACAATTGTTCCTCATACACTAACCCTTTCATTCCTGATATCATTCCAGTAAATCATCGCTGACCTTCTCCAACACCAGCACATCTTTTCTCAAATACGGCACCCAAAACTCGAATTCTGATTGAAAGGAAAGGGAATTCTCCAACGACACAAACACAACAGTGAAATGATATTATGTCTTGTTGATATTGACAAAAATTATTGAAGAGTCAATTAATAATTTTCAAAAGATGCTGGGACCCATTAATGGACTATTATCATAAACTAAAGAATGAGGGTTGTTCTGAAGCTTGGTGCTGTGTTACGAGACCACAGGATCCCAAAACACAGCAGTAATAGATATTCACCAAGACAAATGGTGACTTAAACAAAAGCTGATTTTAATTATCTTTCAACATGAACACGGATTTACACTTTAACTTATCACTATTTTACTACTTTAACTTACTTTACCAAACTTACCCCCCTTCTAATTCTAAGTGCACCTGTGTGTAATGTGTGTGTAAGTTCAGAAAAGTTCTTTGGTTCACAGTCCAATCTCATTTCTCATTCCTCCATGTTCACTGGATGCAGGCCATTCTTATACTGTGCACAGAATTGAACATATATAAAGTTCACCAGGTTTGGTGCTAGAAAGGTAAATAATTACTGTTCAGGAATGTTCTTGTTGATTTTCAGAGAGAGGTGTGTTGTTCAGGGAAGCATTTGTGTTTTTTTTGACTCAATGTACCAGCATCTGAAGTCTGTTATCTCTTCAGAAAAGCTCTGATAGCTTTAGCATGGAGCAGAGCTGAACCAGGACTTTGCAGATATTTAAGGGTATGTGAGGGCAGGGTTTGTTCTGGACCAACAATCTCACCAAATGACTCTGCTTGAAATTAAGATTCAAACCATTTTGAGGAATACAACAGGAAATGTTCAACAAGAGCCTGGTGTTCCCTGAGGTGTTTTCTTTCAATAGTGGAAATGATTATTTTTTAAAGCCCATTAATCTTCCTGATACAGATCTTTGTATTTAACTTTCAGGTTGCTATCTGTTGTGAACTTTAATGGGGTGACTGGGTGGAATCTTTGCTTTAACCAAGCAGTTCGCTTGCAATTTTCCAGCTGTCGGATGTGTTGCAGTTGCTTGCAAGTTTAGCAAGTGGGATTATGATATGAAACTGCAAGTCACAGCGTCAGTTTTGTGTTTGAAAATGCCAATGTGAAAATTTTAACTTATGTCTCCTTGGTTTGTTTAAGTTTACAGAGGAGACATTGGGTCAAGCTGAGAAGACAGAGTTGGATATCCACTTGGCAAAACAGCTGGGCAAAGCAGAAAGCACAAAACGAGGGGGCTGAAAAAATAATGAGGCAGACTGAAGTGCCGTTGAACCAAACCCAGGTTAAGAATTTAATTTTGTGCTGTGTACTTAAGAGATCAAACAATTTGGGCTTTTAGTGGTGACTATTTAAATGAACAAAATCTGATTAGAAATGAAGTTTATGGAATGTTTGGAAGTTACCACAAAAAAATGGAGCATATAAATTAGATGTAGTAATTAAGATAAATGAACAATACAATGAGCCTGGTGTCACAGTATCTGCCTCCCTCTACCATACATCACCATTAAACCTTCTCCCCAAAATGAACCTGATGTCAAAGTATCTGACACAGTTAATCGTACATCATTGTTAAACCTTCTCATAAAATGTGAATCCTGTCTCATAGTTTCTGCCTCAGTCTATAGTACATCAATGTTAAACTTTCTCCTCCACTGTGAACCTGGTGTAACAGTATCTGCCACAGTTTACTGTACATCACTGTTAAACCTTTACACAAATGTGAATTCGGTGTCACAGTATCTTCCACAGTTTAGCGTACACCACTGATAATCTTCCTCCCCATTGTGAATCCAGTGTCACAGTATCCGCCTCAGTCTTCCGTACATCACCGTTAAATATTCTCACCACTGTGACCTTTAATCCTTATTTCCATTGTGAACCCGGTGCCACAGTATCTATCTCAATCTACCATCCATCACTATTAACCTTCTCCCCACTGTGAACCCGGTATCGTATCTGCTGCAGTTTATTGTACATCACTGTTATACCTTCTCCATACTCTGAAATCGGTGTCACAGATTCTATCATAGTTTATCGTACATTTCTGTTAAAACCTCTCACTGTTGGGAAGCCATAATCTTAGTATCTGTCTCAGTCTCACATACGTAATTGTTAAACCTTCTCCCCCTGTGAACCTGGTGTCACAATATTTGTCTCAGTCTTCTGTACATCACCATTAAAACTTCTCCCCACTGTGAACCTGGTGTTGCAGTATCTGCCAAAGTTTACTGTACATCACCATTAAACCTTTTCCCCACTGAGAACTTGGTGAGAGAGAAGAGAAAGAGAGAGAAAGAGAGAGAGAGAGAGAGAGAGAAAGAGAGAGAGAGCACGGTCAGGACCTCGGCTTTATACCATGGGCCCTCTGGGTCCACCTGGTGGTCGGATGTCATTAGGCCGGGTGTCTTGTCTCTAGGCCACCTAGTTGCCGAGTGATGTACTGCAGCATATCATCACACAGGTCACCACACTGTTCCTTTTGTGTTTCTCTTATTTGAAGTGAAACATTATCCAGCCAGACATCTCCTCTTGTGTGGACCACAAGGGCTTTGACCAGGCTGAAGTCAGGACTCCGAACCCATCTTCAAAATGGGGTTTTCCACAAGCTGCCACCTTGTCCTGTTCCAGTCCCAGCTGCTGCAGAACTAGAGAACTCAACTCTCTCTCTCTTTCTCTCTCTCTCTCTCTCTCTCTCTCTCTCTCTCTCTCACACACACACACACACACACACACACACACACACACACACACACACACACACACACAGAAAACCACATGACCCTCTGGGAACAGCCAACTGCACTCCAACTGCGGCACCGGAGCTAATCCTCTGAGTTTGTACATCTGCTGCTTTCCAAAACAATAATCCATCACTCCACAGCAGGTCGAATTAACACCTACTTGTGAAATCCTTATAGCCATTCATCAAAGTTTTTGCAAAGGCACCCAGAGCCTGGACTGTCTGCCTTGAGCAGAGCTCTGGCATTTTAAATGAGATCAGTTTTAAAGTGTTTGTATTTGACCTACACTAAAAAACCTGCCACAATTTATCTCCGTTTAAAACATATCTATAACCAATATAAAATATAGCATAATCTGTCACAGTATAAACTCCTTGCAGACAGCATGTGATTTGAACCCTGGGCCCAATCGCTGGCGTTGAAAAGAGTTGTGATAACTGCTAAGCCAACCATGACACCCAAAGAATATCTAGATCCATCCCCCTCTGGGATGTGGGCCCAGCACACTTCCACTGCACCACTCTGCTTACATGAACACAGAATTCTGAGCGATGTAGATGGAACAAATGCAAGCAGGCTTTTTATCCACTGAGTTAAGGTGAGACAAGAACCAGAGGGAATGGGTCAAGTATGAAAGGTTAAATGTTGAAAGGGACATTTGGGAGGAACATCTTCACACAGAGAGTGGTGGGAGAGTGGAACCAGCTGCCAGCTGAAGTGGTCAGTCTCCCATACATAATTGTTAAACATTCTCCCCCTGTTAATCTGGTGTCACTTTATCTACCACAGTTCATTTCACATCATCGTTAAACCTTCTTACTACCATGGTGAACATGGTGTCACAGTATCTGACAAAGTCTAACGTACATTACTGTTAAACATTCTCACTGCTGTGAACTCAGTGTCACAGTATATGTCTCAGTGTACCATATATCATCGTTAAACCTTCTCCCCCTGTGAACCTGGTGTCACAATATTTGTCTCAGTCTTCTGTACATCACCTGCCAGCTGATGTGTTGAATGCCGGCTTGATTTTGAAAGTTAATGAAACTTTGGACAGGTACCTGGATGAGAGGGCTATGTTCTAGGTGCAGGTCAGTGGAACTGGATAAAATAATAGGTCAGCACAGACTAAAAGGGCCGAAAGACCTGTTGTTCTGCTGGAGTTTTCTATGGAAGAGATTGTGCAGTCACTGATATCAGAGACTCATGGAATTGTAATCCACAGAGACCGACCCTTCAGACCAGCTCGACCCTGATACCCAAGTTGTCCACTTCAACTGGTCCCATTCACCTGCATTTAGCCCATATCCCTGTGAATCTGTACCTGAGTAAATGTCCTTAAAACATTACAATAGTCCCCGGCTTTACCACTTCCTCTGGCAGCTCGTTCCACTCGCCCCGCCGCCCTCTGGGTGAAAATGATGCCCCTCAGGTCCTTTTCAAATCTTTCCCCTCTCAACTTAAATCTATGTCCTCTGATGTTACATGTTGGGGAAAAAGGTGAATTACCGTAAGATTTCAAGATCTCTGAGGTCCCCCTCATCCACCTACACTCGAAGGAGAACAGTCCCGGTCTATCCAACCTCTCCTTTAATTCAAAGCCCCAGTGTCAGGAACATTCAGATTTCAGAATTATTGTCCGAGTACATACATGACATCACATACAATCCTCAGATCCTTTTTGTTGTGGGTCAGGCAGAATTACCACTTATTGGTCGTGCAAACACAACTGGACTCAAAGTTCTCATGTAAAGAACTAAAGGTTGCAAAGAAAGTTTTGGCATCTTGGCCTTCATAAATCAAAGTATTGATAGAGGAGTTGGGAAGTTATGATGAGGTTGTATAAGATGTTGGTGAGGCCAAATTTGGAGTATTGTGTGCAGTTCTGGGTCATCTAACTACAGGATGGATATCAGTAAGATTGAAAGAGGGCAGTGAAGATTTTCTAGGACATTGCCAGGTCTTTAGGAGTTGAGTTACAGGGAAAGATTAAACAGGTTAGGACCTTATTCCTTGGAGCGTCGAAGAATGAGGAGAGATTTGATCGAGGTTTCCAAAATTCTGGGGAATCGACAGTAAATGAGAGTCGGCTCTTTCCACAGATTAGGAGAAGACATGGCTTTAGGGTGAAAGGAGAAAGGATTTGGGGGAACATTAAGGGGAACTCAGAAAGTAGTGGGAGTGTGGAATGAACTGCCATCTGTCATGGTGAATGCCTGCTCACTCTTAAATAAATTGAATAGATTCACAGATGGGAGAGATCTGGAGGGTTATGGACTGGGTGCAGGTCAATGGGACTAGCAGAATAATATTTTGGAACAGACTAGAAGGGCTGAACAGCCTGTTTTCTGTGCTGCAGTGTTCTATGATTCTAACTGTAAGCAAATAATAAATGTAAACAAACTGCAATAGAGAGAATAAAAAAAATTCAATAAAGTGCACAATTAAGAATTCTTAAATGAATCCCTGATTGAGTTTGTGGTTGAAGAGTCTGATGGTGGAGGGGGAGCAGCTGTTCCTGAACCTGGTGGTGCAGGGCTTGTGCACCAATACCTCTTTCCTGATGGTAGCAGCGAGAACAGTGTGTGTGCTGGGGGGTGTGGATCCTTGATGATTGCTGCTGCTCTGTGACTTAGGACAGATTAAAGCAAATCTCGTGCCATATTACAACAAAGGAATCTTGAATCTGAAATGGGGCAGGAGAACTGTTTAATGAGCAGAGGGACTGAGTGAGAGCAGCCACAAGTGTAAATGAAAGGACAGAGTGAAGAGTGACATAGGCAGAGTTTGTGTTGTGTCCCCATGTTGGGGTGTAAAGGGTTTGTACTTTCCCCCCATGACCTGTGTGGCTTTTTGCCGGGTTCTCCGGTTTCCTCCCACCCTCCGAAACATACAGCGTTGGCAGGTTAATTGGGTGTGATTGGAGTAATCGACTGGTTCGTGGGACACCACACTGTAACGTTCATATTAATACATTACATTTCTCAATGCTTGGCACATGTCTTTTCTCTTTGTAAGCCTCTCTCAAGTCACCCCTCAGCCTCTGTCAATCCAGGGTGATCAGTTCTCGTCGACGCTGCCTCTCTGATGACACAGCCCCAGTCCAGTCTAGAAATGATTTCCATTGACTGAAATGCAGCAGGAACTTCACAGCCTCAAGGGTCACAAAATCTCTCTGAAAATCCAAACAGAACTCCAGAAGCTGGTAATTGCAGGCCTTAAATCTTTTGTTCGAACCCTATCAAGGATATTCCCCAACTTCTACCCATCTCAGTCCCATTTCCTTGCTGAAAATGACGCACTTACCTGCTGACATCCACAGACACAAGACGTGGCAAGGGACCAAGTCCATAACAGGCCACAAGTCAACCTTGCAAGTTACAAATAATGATGCCTCCCTTCCAGACAGACTGAACATCTTTGCAGGGTTGGATGAGAAGAACAGGATTGTCATTGAAGAAAGCTCCATGTCCCCATGATGAACAGGCCCCTTTCATAGCTGCAGGTGAGGTCAAATCAAGTTTACTGTCATCTGATTGTACAAGTGCCACCCAACAAAATAGTGTAGTCTGGACCTCAGTGCAAAACACGCAGACACAGAACTGGACACTACACACATAACAACAAAACAGTGGTGGACCACTGCATTACAGTCATTGTACTGGTTGGCCCATCCCTGATACTGTAACTCCTCCCCCTTCATGATTCCTAATAAAGAAAGTATCGCCCAATCTACTCCCTCAGTACTGCCTTGTAATCGGGACAACAGCATGCAAGATATGCCTGTAATTTTATAGTGATTAAAGCTTATTAATCTTGACTTTGGTTCGTCGTGTCTAATTGATAGTGCTACAATTTAATCACTCTGTCTGCATGCCCTGGATAAGGCTATTTGAACAGAGAAGCTGGACACTGACCTCAATTATCCAGAGGACTCCATAAAATTTGGTCAGTGGCTGCCTGAACACCTTTCTGAGGTGACACGACATTTGGAAAAAGGTCGATAGGAGAGACCTGCTGTTTGCACAGGTCGGCCACCGCATCTTCCAGATGATGAGAGACTGAGATTTACTCGGCTGCTATGGCACTCCTGAAAATGCAGTCCTTAGCCTCAAAGAATGTAATCAACACCAGATCCCTCCTGGGCAGCCGCCGTCATGCACCTGATGAGTCCGTTGATGAATACAATCGAGCCTTGCGGGAGCTAAGGAGAGCTTGTGGCTCACCGATGTTATGGCAACTGTCTACCAGGAGGACTGATCAGCGACGTCTGTGTGGCCGGCCTCGAGTCTGATAGTATCAGACAAAGGCTTTTGGTGAATGTCCTGCAGGACATGGTCAATCTTGCCAAGACATTAACATGGCCCAACTGAATGCAGAAGCTTATTCCACTGACAGGGCAGCAGACACATGGGGAGTTCAGGCAACACCACATTGGGACATAGAAACATAGAAGATAGGAGCAGGAGTAGGTCATTCGACCCTTCGAGCCTGCTCCGCCATTCAACGAGATCATGGCTGATCTTAAAGTTCAGTACCCCGTCCCCGCCTTCTCTCCGTAACCTTTAATACCCTTATACTGAAGAAATAGATCTAATTCCCTCTTAAATATATTTAATGAACCTGCCTCTACTGCCCTCTGTGGCAATGAATTCCACAGATTGACCACCCACTGGGTAAAGAAATTCCTCCTCATCTCGGTCCTAAATGGTTTGCCTATTATCCTCAAACCATGGGCTCGGGTTCTGGATTTTCCCATCATCGGAAACATCCCATCTGCATCCATTCTATCCAGTCCTGCCAGAATTTTATATGTCTCTATGAGATCCCCTCTCAATCTTCTAAACTCCAGCGAGTACAATCCCAATTTGCGCAATCTTTCCTCATAAGTCATTCCTGCCATTCCAGGTATCAGCCTGGTGAATCGCCTCTGCACTCCCTCCATTGCAAGAACATCCTTCCTTAGATAAGGTGACCAAAACTGCACACAATACTCCAGGTGGGGTCTCACCAAGGCCCTGTACAGTTGCAGTAAGGTATCCTTGTTCCTATACTCAAACCCTCTTGATATGAAGGCCATATACCATTTGCCTTTTTAACCGCCTGCTGTACCTGCATGCTCGCCTTCAGAGACTGGTGTACAAGTACCCCTAGGTCTCTCTGCACTTCCCCATCTCTTAAACTATTGCCATTCAAATAGTAATCTGCCCTCCGGTTTGTATTACCAAAGTGGATAACCTCACATTTATCCACATTGTAGTGCATTTGCCATGTATCTGCCCAGTCCCTCAATTTATTCAAATCACACTGGAGCTTCCTGACCCCCTCTTCCGGGAGAAAGGGACCCCACGCAAGGGATAGACATTTTGGAAGTTGCAGACACACACATAGAATAGCAACTGAGACAGACAACAAACTTACACTGGCATCCATCATTCTAGATCAGAGTAGCATACACCAATAAGCAAAGCCTACCATGAACATTGAGGTAAACGGCTGCATTTACAAACTGCTTGTTCAACACAAGAAGCCCTGAATGTTATGCCGACCCATATATTCTTGTTTTTAAAAAAACTTAAACTCTCCCTATCCAATAACCCTCTATTTTTCTTCCATCCCTGTGCCTGTCTAAGAGCCTCTTAAATGCCTCTAATGTTTCACCCACCACCACTATCCCTGGCAAAGCATTCCAGGCACCCGCAACCCTCTGTGTAAAAATAACCTACCCCTGATGTCTCCCATAAACTTCCTTCCCTTCACTTTGTACACATGTCCTCTGGTCCTTGCTATTCCTGCCTTTGGAAACAGGTGCTGGCTCTCCACCTTATCTATGCCTCTCATAATCTTGTAGTCTGCTATTAAGTCTCCACTCATCCTTCTGTGCCAAATCTTTCCTCCTCTCACCTTATTTAGTAGTCCTCTGGTATTCTCGCCCCAGGATAAATGTGCTGGCTGTCCATCCTATCTGTGCCTCTCATCATTTCATGGACCTCTATTAAGTCACCTCTCATCCTTCTTTGGTGTCCAGAGAAAAGCCCTACCTCAGCTAAATTTGCCTTTAAGACTTATTTTCCAAATCAGGCCCCATCCTGGTGAATCTCCTCTGCACCCTCTCCATAGCTTCCACCTCATTCCTAGAATGAGGTGACCAGGTGAAATATCCTCAGGAAAGGATATCCACTGCCCTTCAATATGAATTCATGACACTCAGCGAAGAAAATTAGTTAATATATCATCCGATGACACAAGTACAACCTGATGAAACAGTGTCCTCTGGTTCTTGATGCAAAAACATGCAAACACACATCAGGCACAAGACACATACAGAACAACGACACATCGACACAGAACCTACATACCAAAATGCTGGAAAACAATTCTGTGAGACGTCTCTTTTTCTACATTCGATGTAAACCTGTTACACCTCAATGCATGTCTGAAATACATTTATTAAAAATAAATATTCTTCACAAATCATCGAGTCATGGGAAGTTGATTCAGCAATTCATCCGTTGTTCAGCAGCTCTTCTCACTGCCTGTGGGAAGAAGCAGCTCCTCAGCCGGTGGGATCTGGCTGAAATCCTTCTGTATCTCTTCCCCGACAGGAGTAGCTTCATCACTTATAACTTAGTAATCATCTATATACTGCAAATCTCGAAAATAAGTCTTCCTAAATTAGTCCAATGTGAATGATTTCACCCCACCACCCCTCACATTAACAATAGTTCAGGAGACACAAATGGAGCATGTATCTCTACTCTATTAATTAGATTTTGTTTTGGAACAATTCAGAATCCGGATCCAAATTTATTGTCATGAACATTTCACAGATTTTTTTGTTCCGCAGCAGTATCACAGGTGGAAATATTGCTATAAATTACATTTTCAAAAGAAGAGAATATGAGGTCATGTCTAAGGTTCGTCGAACATTCGGAAATCTGATCACAAGGTAAAGGGACAGAAGCAGGTCACTAGGCCCATCGAGTCTGTTCCATGACTCTACACTCAGCTGAACTATGCTCACACCTTGTTCCAATTTCCAACCTTTTCCCCAGGTCTCTTGATACCCTTACTAATGAGATACTTATCCATTTCCTATTTAAATTGTCCTTGTGATCTGGCCTCCACTGCCTTGTGCAGCTGTGGCTTCCATAGATCCACGACCCTCTGACTAAAGAAGTTCTTCCTCCTCTCTGATTGAATAATTTCTAATTTTAAATTATGACCCTTGTCCTCGATTCACCTATCAAGGGAAATATCTAATCCGCATTCACTCTGTCATAATCTTTCAATATTCAAAATATCTCTATGATATTCTCCTACACTCCAATGAATACAACTCATGAGGTGCCAAATTTTCCCCATACGCCAGTCCCTGCATTCCAGGAATCATCCTAGACAATCTTTGCACCCTCTCCATCATCACATCCTTGCTGAGATAGTCTCATTAACACCTCTCTGTCTTCTGGTATTTGCTCCTCTCACCCCAGGAAAATCTACCCTACCAATGCCCTCATAATCTTGTAGACCTCTATTGTCACCACTTATCCTTCTTCACTCCAAAGGGAAAAGCCCTAGCTCTGTTAAACTTGCCTCATTTTTCAGTTCAGGCAACCTCCTTATAAATCTTCTCTGCACCTTAATAGCCTGAATCTTCCTGAGATTGCCTGATCTTGGAAGTGAAGCAGGCTCAGGACTTGGAGGGGAGACCGCCTAGAGACACCCGGTGCTGTAGATTTCTGAGGGGCGCTGGAGAAAGTGGCGACACTCTGTCCACCTTCCGGTAGAAAAAAGTTAAAGAATTTCATGTATGTTACATTCTCAATGTCGTGTTACATGATGATAGTGGAACATTTCCATTTACCCTCTCCAAAACTTCCAGTAATGAGGAAACCAGAACTGAACACAATATTCTAATTGTGGTCTAACAAGAGTTTTCTCGAGCTGTAATGTGACCTCTCAACTCTTGAGCTCAATCCCAAACTAATGAAGGCCAGAATACCATAAGCCTGAACGACTCTATCAACCTGCAAAGGCAACCTCGAGGGATCGGGAATTGATGGAACCACTCAGAAATGGATGAGGTTGCATCCTGTAAAAATGTGTATCAGGAGTCGGCAAGGCAGCCAGCAGGAACCAGAGGCTTTGAAATGATGCAGGCTCACAATACTGTCGCTTTCTTCATAGATGTTATCAGTTTATTGCCTTGTTACACAGAATAAAACACTTTGAATGTGCCAGCCACTGAGGTGACAACTGACGAACCTCTTCAACAGTCAACTCTCCCTCATGCAGCATCTCTGTTTTGAGTAGAAGTCTGTTCTCACAAAAATAGCCATCACAGTCGGCACTTTGTTGCTCTGAGAATGCCTGGCACTGCTCCCAGCATGCACGGTGCTGCTCCCAGCATGCTCCAACCATGGCCAACCCCACGCCTGACAGCACTGGCAGAGCGAGGGTCACAAGGCCATGCCTCAAGGTTGCAGGTGGTCGTAGTTCACAAACCTTCTGCCTGACACCCCCTCCCCCCACCCCAAGCTTCAAGAACAGTGTTCATGAAACAGCTATCGGGCTCTTGTGGGCAGAGGGGAAGACACTGTCCTTGTGCTGTTGGGTGTTCATCAGGCTTCTGTACCTCCATCCCGATGGTAGCAGTGAGAAGATGGCATGGCCCAGGTGGTGGGGGTCCTTGAGGATAGTGGCTGGTTTCTTGAGACACCGCCTCTTGTAGATGTCCTCGATGGACAGGGGACTAATGCCCATGATGGCGCTGGCTTAGTTCACAACTCTATGTCGCCTTTTCCTGAACAGTGAACGGTTTCACATGTCTCTCCAACGAAGTGACCCGGGTGACCACCCTCCTGGTGATGTTGGCTAACGAGATGGCAGTGTCCCTGCACCATACACAGGACACCCTGACCTGGACAGCTGTGGAGTTGAAGGAGAGACGTATGGTGGAAATGCCAAATCGGATGGCCCTGGACTACCTGCTGGCAGCTGTGCAGTCAATGCCAGGAGTGCTGCACCTACATTCCCAAGGAATCCTCTAACATCACCCACCTGGCTGACCACATTAGGGACTCAATGGCAAAAATTCAAAAATCATGGGACCAGATCCACCAGCATCATCACCTCATGGGGACCCTGGGGGCCATTTGGCTCCACGAGCGACATTTGGGTGACTATAATTCACTGGGGGATTGCATTTATTTTTGTTATCATTGCTATACTTATTCCATGATGTGATTGTCAATTTATATGCACCTTTGCATTGCCCCGTTAAACCTTCTTATTACCTGTCGCTCTTTATTGGCAATGAATGTGTCTTCCGAAGGGGTGGATTGTCATGGAGAGGCACCTGGTGGTGCTGCTGTGCTCCTGTTCGGTGGACACACTACCTGCCAATCAAGGTAAAAGACTCATTCCAAGCCATCAAGGTGACCCTTGTGATTGGCCCACCTAAATCCCCAGGAGCTGCGATCCAGGCAGCCCACCCAGACTCAGCCCTGACATTCACCCAATTGGCCCAGGTGAATCACCTCGACTGACCCCTGCTGAACCCCTGCACTTAGCTTTGAGCATTGGCCACAACAGTCAACAGGGCCCAGCCTGCCCCAAGAGATTGGCTCTTCCAGCATTGCCCCCAGAACTATAAAGGACCATGTTCCCCTTTGTTCTGCCTCTTTCGACTCCTCATGGCTAGTAAGTAGCATCTTCCACACTGGGTTGGGGTGAGTCGCGAGGTAAGGCAGCAAGAGCCATGTCCATACCGGTCAAAGGGTGGGGACTCATAGTATAACTTTGATCCTGAATTTTGAATGTGTAGGTTCATGTAATTTCCACCAGTCTCTGTCGGTTTCACCCTCCTCATTAGAAGTGTATATTTATTCCCTGCGTACTCTGTGTGTAGACGTTTTCCTAACATATCGACCCTGTTGTCCTGTTTCCATCCCCGAAATAAATGTGTGCTTTGTACCTCCGCTTTGGTCTGGTTCTTAATCTGTGGGACCCACATGAATCTGACAACAATGGAGGAGGGAAAGCAAAGTATGTCAAAATGTATTATTGCCTATGAACAGAGGCAATAGAATATTAAATTTATGTTATGACCGAGTATAAGATATTTTGAAGATGCTACATGGAAGAAATTCTTCAAACAATTAAACACAAATACGGAGAGGCCAGTGGGACCTTCTGTTTTCTCCCGCTTAGATCATTCTTAAGAGAAAGATAGGGACCAACATTGACTCCACCTAAAATTAGCGAAATGGAACAAAGAGTTGGTTGGGAAATACACCCAAATTTATCAATGAAATGTACGATGCTCTCCAGAGAGAAAATCCAAAACCAGGATAGCAGAGGTCAGGAGAAAGATGGGAGTCGGGCTTGGATGTGACGATTTCAGAAAGAAGCTGTTCAGAGTGGTGTGAAGATTGAAATATACAAATTCAAGAAGAAATAGGGTCAAGATTGTGTTAAGAGTGTTACAAATATGATTAATGCCAGATATAAAATACAATTCCCCACATCAATTCTGCTATACTACATATAAATTAAATGGACTTATCTCCAATTATTCCGAGAAATGTTTTCAATGTAATCAGGTGATTGGGTCTTTTTTTTCCATTCGGTTTGGACCTGTGTAAAAGTGGAACAATTTCAGTATATTATTAGTACAAATTATGAAGATAAAAATACAAAAGGATGTGAGAATATTTGTGCTTGGTTATATATATGAAGCAGATACAAAACTGAAGTTGCATAAATATCAAACAAACTTTCTGAGTCCAGCCATAGCAGCAGTGAAGAAATGTGCAGCACGAACGAGGACAGCAGAGAGTTTTGTAACGAGAGATGGGACATTGAAATGAAAAACTGTGTCACCATGTAACCATATAACCATTTACAGAGCGGAAACAGGCCATGTTTGCCTCCACTAGCTCAATCCTCCTGATCTCCACCAATATCCCTCCAACCCTCTCACCTCCATGTACACATCCAACCTTCTCTTAAATGACAGAAGGGACCCTGCCGCAACTATCTCATTTGGAAGATCATTCCGTTCGGCCTCCACTCTCTGAGTGAAGAAGCATCCTCTAAAATTTCTCCAGAAGTTTTGCCTTCTTACCATTAACTCATGGCCTCTTGTTCCAACCTTCCCTTCCGTCACGGGAAAGTGTCTGTCTATGTCTCGTCTATCTATTCCTTTCATAATTTTATTCCCAATGAATAAACTCTCAGACTCCTTAATCTCTCCCTGTAATCCAGATGCTGTAAGACAGGTAACATTCTTGTAAATCTTCTCTGCACCTTCTCCACCTTATCTATATCTTTCCTATAATTGGAGACTAGAACTGAACACAATTCTCCAAACCTGGTCTCACCAATGCCTTAAACAGCTACACTCTAGTCTATGCTATGATTTATGAAGCCCAGCATGCCATATGCCTTCTTAAATACATGGGAATCCACCTTCAGTGAACTCTGTACCATAACTCCAAGAATCCTCTGTTCCTCTTCATTCCTCGACCCCCTCCCCTCAACCCCCTCCCCTCAACTGCATATGTTCTATTTATATTATTTTTTCCGGAATGCAGCACCTCACACTTGTCAACATTAAATTCCATCTGCCATCTTTTCCAAACAAAGCAAATCCTGTAATCTAAGAAAATCTACCTCACTATCCACCACACCCCCAATTTTTGTATCATCTGCATATTTGTTTACCCAGTTCACCACATCATTAATATTAAGGGACCCAGCATCGATCCCTGAGGCACTCCACTTGTCACAGGCTTCCAACATGACATACAGTTGTCCACCATGACTCTCTGCTGTCTATCTCCCAGCCACCTCTGAACCAATCTCAATATCTATTAATCCCTAGTGACTGAACCTTCCTAAATAACCTGACATGCAGAACCTTATCAAAAGCCTTACTAAAATTCAAATAGATCTCTTTTCTTGTCAACTCTTCAAAAAAATCAACAAGTTTCGTCAAACATGACTTTCCCTTCACAAACCCATGCTGGGTGCCCCCGATCAATCCCTGCCTATCCAGATATTTGTACATAGTATCTTGAAGTATACCATCCATAAACTTCTCCACTCGGAAGTCAAACTTACTGGCCGATAATTACTTGGCCTACACCTACTGCCTTTTTTGACCAACAGAACTATATTTGCAACCCTCCAATCCCACGGCACCACACCCTCCTCCAGTGATCTTTCAAAAATCGCTGTCAGTGCCCCCGCTATTTGTTCCCTGACCTCCCTTAAAGTCCTGGGAAAAATCCCATCAGGACCAGGAGACTTATCCACTTGAATTGACCCAAGAAGCTCCAAACCTCTCACTTTACTAATCCTTATCCTTTCCATAACTAACCCCTTTGCCTCTCTTACTTTGTATAGCCCAATGTCTGTTTCCCTCGTGAATACAGACGAGAAAAAAATGTTCAATATTTCTCCCATCTCATACGGTTCCTGACATAGTTCACTGGTCCCATCATCCAGTCGACCTATTCTATGTTTAACCCTCCTTTTACTGTTCCCATATCTGAACAAACCCTGAGGATTCACCTTCGCCTTATTATCTGTGGACACCTCATCCCTTCTTTTTGTCTTTCTAATTTCCCTCTTCAAGTTCTTAAGAATATGTCAAAATGATCACTGGATCCGAAGTTCTCCCTAACGCTCACCTCTGTCACCTGCCCCACTGCATTCCCAAACAACAGATCGAACACTGCTCCCACTCTAGTTGACGTCTCAACATATTGCTGCAAAAAGCAATCCTGAACACAATGCATAAATACTAAGCCATCCTGCACTTTTACTGACTGCATTTCCCAATCGATGTTCGGAAAATTGAAATCCCCAACCAACACCAACCTATTTCACCTGCATATCCCACCTATTTCCTTGCACATTTGCTCTCCTCGTTCCCTTTCCCCTTTTGGAGGCCTATAATATACCCCATAATAGTAACCTCACCCTTCTTATTTTTCAGCTCTACCCACACTGACTCTCTTGACGAGCCCTCCAGTCTATCTTGCCTCAGCATTGCTGTAATATCCTCCCTGACATTTAATGCCACACCTCCCCCTCTTAATGCACCAGCTCTGTCACATCTAAAGCAGCGAAATCCTGGAACATTCAACTGCCAGTCACAACCTTCTTTCAACCATGTCTCGCTAATGGCCACACATCATAATGCCACATGTCAATCCACACCTTTAGCTCATCCAGCTTTCTTACTACGCTCCTCGCGTTAAAATAAATACAACTCAGGGATCTCCTACATCCTACCTTCTGCATATCCTCCTCTCTTCCATTCTCACAATTTTCACTGCAACATCTGTTTACTACTTCCTGCTTTTCCTCCCTCAAATTATTTAAACTTGTCTCTTTCCTTATCCTACTAACCCTCACCCTACTGTCCTGGCTGACCTGAAACTCTGTCCCCAACCATACCAGTTTAAACCCCTCGTGACAGCCCTAGCAAATGCCCCCACCAGGAGACTGGTCCCTCTGGGATTAAGATTTCACCCATCATTATGGTATAGGTCCCAGCTTTCCCAAAAAAGGTCCCAGTAGTCCAAGAACTTTCTCTCGAAATAAGTGGAACAGGAAGGAAAACTGTGCTTGCCTAAAAGGAAGAGGTTATTATCTGGAGAACCCTGATGGGCCAAGTTTTATCAGCGAAACATTGAGGTGACTAATGGTTGTAGCTCAGTTGTGGAAATTCTGGAACAACAAATCTCTCTCTGAAAAACCAACGGAACTTTCCTGAGTGGCAAAGCCTGATGAACTTTATACATGTTCAATTCTGTGCACAGTATCAGAATTGCCTACAACCAGTGAATTTAGAAGAATGAGAAGTGAGATTGAACTGTGAACCAAATAACTTTTCTTAAATTTACAAACACATCATACACGTGCGCTTAGACTTAGAAGGGGATTAAGGTTAGTTAATAGAGATAAGTTAAAGTTTGATTTTCTTTTCATGTTTAAAGATAATTAAAAACAACTTATCTTTATATAACTACTTGTCTTGGTGAATGTCTATTGCTGCTGGGTTTTGGGGTCCTTTGGGCTCATAACACCATAGTCTGGCAACGTACATGGACCTCCTTCCCACTCCATTCATTTTGGACCCCCACATGAAGAGGGAAACTTCTCTGGTAACTGCCAGGGCAGAGGTGTGTGGGATGGGCCACACCTGCATCTCATGCAGCAGTACCGAGAGCACCTTGCACCTGATGACCTTGTTCTTCCCCATTACTGAGAGGGAGTGTCATTCCCACAGACCCAATTTCTGGTGGACATTTACAATTGTCTCTGACCAATTCTTGTAGCATGCCTCAGCCCCTCCAAGCCAGTTTCCCGACACCTTCAGGTGGTCAGATCTGACTGTGAAGAGGACAGCGGATTGATTTACCAAAGTGCATTGCCTCGCTTTTGTTCCAGTTTACCCTGGAACATAGCATTGTATTCTTCCAGGCCCAGCCACTTCCAGACGTGTAAAACTCAGCCGTTCTCTCAAAGCTGGGGGTTTCTGTGCTGGTCCCTGTCTCCTGGAGTTGGAATTCTCTACACTGCTCCCTGTCTCCTGATATTGGTGCTTTGTTCTCCACCAGTCCCACAGCACAACATTGATCCCTGGATGGAATGTAGAGGTACAGAGGGATCAGTGAAAATATGGGTAATTTTGCCAGGGTCGGATCCATCCAGGAGCCTGATAACAGCAGTGAACCTGTGGAAGGGAGTGATAGAGGACATTTGATGGTGCACCAGCAGGATACTGCTTAAGGTGCGGATTCCCTCGGGCTCTCAAGGGGAGAAGGCGCTGGTTATTCCAATGATTTAGGTGAGGCAGGGTCCAAATTAGAGCTGGCGCAGGTCATCAACGGTCGATATAACAGGTGCCTGGAACTGTCATGAAGATACTAAGGGCTGGTTGAGGTTGGTAAGGAGGGGGTAGTTGTGTTCCAATGAGGGATTGCTGAGGGAGAGGCCACATGGATGGGACTTTGAGACAAGGAGCCACTGATTGTCCAGGGATAGGGCCTATAAATAGACCTGCAGATATCCAGCAGACAGCATCTTTGACCCACTACCATCAGGAAGGAGATATGGAGGAACAAAATCAAGCTGCGAGGCAGGGAAATAACTTCCTCCCACAGGCCCACAGATTGACAATGTAATGTGAGTTGAATGCATCCGTGGAATGAAAAGGTTGAGAGGGATATGGACTGTTTGCAAGCAGCTTGGCCAGCAGAAAAGAAGGGCCGAAAGGACTGCTTCAGAGTTGTCTATCTAGACCAGTCATTTGAGTTGAATCTTTAAAAAATTCATGATAGGCTGGACTATCATTTTAGATGGAGATTTTACATTGACACATGCAGCCCGGGAACAGGCCTTTTCAGCCTATGAGCCACAACCACTCAATTACACCAATGATCTACAACCCCCGGTACATTTTAAATGGTGGAAGGACCAAGAGCAACTGATGGAAAGCCACGCAGACACGGGAAGAATGAACAACTTCCCACAGACTGTGTCAAATTTGAACCCAGCTCTCTGGCCCCTTAACAGCGTTGTTCTAACCGCGACGCTAATCTCGCCACTCTCAATGATTCCCAGGGTTCTTCCTCTGACTTTCCATGAGCTGTGATTGCTTCCAATTCCAGTGTCCTTGTTTCCCTGAGGCTCTGACACCTGCCCAGTGACTCTGTCCCCAATGCCTCTCCCTGGCCGGATGATCATCGCTCTCTTTCTCGGCTCTCACCCAAACTTTCTTACCCCATTTCCACCACCTACAACCCCCCTGTCATGTCCCACCCACTCACCCACAGGACCAAGGGTAATGATGTGGGGGCAGGTCCAGGCTGTACTCACACAGCTTGTCGAAGGACAAGTGAGAGCAGGAGTCATGGAGCAAGAGGTGAAGGGCAGAGTTTACTGTAGCAACCAGCTGAACTGGGCTACATTCTCCAGGGTGGGGGGAGAGAGAGGACTGGCTCAGATGGGACAGATATCCCTGTGCCAAGGGTCGGGAGATTTTCCAGCTTGGTGAAGGTATGGGACGCTGCCACTGGCAAGGAGACTGGACCACTGCCCTCCCCACATCTCCACCATCTGGTGGTCCCTGGAGCAGCAGGTTCCAAGGCCTGTCGGTGGGGGAAGGGGGAGGTTCAGTAACTGGGGTGGGGCAGTTCCAATGCATGATCGATTGGAGATGAGCCTAGTGAGAGGATCGGTCCAGTGGGAGGACAGACATGATGGGGAATGGGCCTTTGAGGCAGGCCCATTGGAGGGCTGGGGCTTCAAGATGGGTCTAGTGGGGAGGCAGGGGCTTTGGGCACCAGCCAGTGGGAGACAATGGCTTTGGGAATGGACCTGGTGAGGGTCAGGGGCTTTGGGGTGGGACCTGTGGGGAATTGCGTTTGTGGGAGGACCTATCGGGCAAAATAATTAGTGACAGGCCGAGTTGGGAACTGTATTGGGGACAGAATCGGTAGGAGTTGGGAGGACCCGGTGGGGATGCGATTGGGAATGGATCCAGTGGGGGATGGTATTGGGGTGTGATCTGGTGGGGGACGGTATTGGGGTTGGATGCAGTGGGGGAATGGATTGGGGATGGACGCAGCGGGGGATGGGATTGGGACGGATTCGTCTGGAGACGGGATTTTGGATGAAATCGGCAGGGACAGGATTGGGGACAGACCCGGCGGGGGGTGGGATTGGGGACGGACTCGTCGGGAGACAGGATTTTGGATGGAACCGGTGGGGACAGGATCGGCGATGGACCCGGCGGGGTATGGTATTTGGGTTGGATCCAGTGGGGACGTGATTGGAGATGGACCCGGCGAGGGATAATATTGAGGATGGACCTGGCAGAGGAAAGTTTTGGAGATGGACCCAGTGGGGGATGGACCCAGCAGGGGACTGCCCATTGACTCTGTATTCAATGCCTCACACCATCTTTGCCGGATGATCACAGCCGGATGATCACCGCTCTCTTTCCCAGGACTCACCCGAACTTTCCTACCCCAATTCCACCACCTACTACCCCATCGTCATGTCCCACCCACTCACCCACAGGGTAATGAGGAGGGGGAAGCTCCTGGCTGTGGTCACATAGCTCATTGAAGGACAAGTGGGAGCAGGATTCTTGGGGCAAGAGGTGAAGGGCAGTGTGTACTGTAGCAGCCAGCTGAACTGGGCCACATTCTCCAGGGTGGGGGGAGAGAGAGGACTGGCTCAGATGGGACAGATATCCCTGTGCAAAGGGTCAAGGGATTCCCCAGCTTGGTGAAGGTATGGGACGCTGCCACCAGGAAAGAGATGGACCACTCTGCCCTCCCCACATCTCCATTGTCTGGGGGTCCCAGGAACAGCTCAGATTCCAAGGCCTGTGGGTGGCAGAAGGGGGAGGTTCAAGAACTGGGGTGGGGTAGTTGTGATGGGTGATCGATTGGAGTGGGTCCCAGTGAGGGAGGACAGACCTGATGGGGGATGGGCCTTTGGGTACAGGCAAATAAGGGAGGGGGGTGGGGATGGGGACTTTGGGCTGGGCATGTTGGGGGACCGGGGCTGGGTGAAGGCCCTGGTGGGAGTCAGGAGCTCTGGGAACAGTCCAAGCAATGGGTGGAGCATTGGGGACGGGCCCATTGGGGGTCAGAGGCTTTGGAGATGGGACCGGTGGGGGATAGGTGCTTTTTTGACAGGCCCGGTGGTGAACAGGGTTTTAGGGATGATCTCAGCAGGGGGAGGGGTTTGGGGACGGGCCTGGTGGGAGATGGGGGCTTTGGGGATGGGTCTGGTGGGTGACAGGGGACAGTATTGGGGATGGACCCAGAGGACGGAGACAACCCCTGGAGCTCCGGTTCACCATAGGGTCACTCACCTTGGCCCACGGTCATGCATTGATCTGCGGGAATGTGAATTCAGAGCAGTTTCGGTTCATCTCCTGGATCTGCTCCCTGGTTGAGGTCCCCAACACCTGTTGGGACAGAAACCACCTTCACCACTGCCTCAGGGTGGGGCAGCAGGAGGGTGACAAGGGGAGGGGATGCAGTGTATCTGTACCAGGTCAGGGACATGGGACGAGCCCTAGAAATGGGGTGGTGGTGAAGGCTGAAACGTTAGGTGCCTTTAAGAGGCTCTGAGTCACGTGGATGAAAGAAAAATGGAGGGTTATGAGGGAGGAAGGGGTTAGTTATTTTTATTTTGGTAGGAATACATCGGTCGGCACAATATCGAGGGCCGAAGTGCTTGTACTGTGCTCTCGTGTTGTACGTTAAACCTGTCGGTCTTTCAGCAAGTGGAGATGTCAGGGCGGCAACGCTGTCAACTGGCACATTCCAGGCTGCAGGAGTCATGCTGAGGGATGGACAGTGGGTTGGCGCAGCCAACACGAAGGCAACATGGGGATGGATCATAATCCTCCCATTATCGGGCACTGAGAGCCTGAGACCAAGGGGAACTCGTCCAACAGCAGAGGAGGGCAGTAATCACACGGTATCAAAGTGGTGGCAATGAAGGTAAACAGAGACGTATGCAGCAATGTGCAGTGAAGGGAATATCTGGATACAACGGTCTTTCTCTTTGGAAATAATTTGAGAATAATGTCAATTGTGTGGGGTGGGGGGGATGTGGGGAAGAGAAAAGCCCTACTCAATCAACTTTGCTTCATGAGATACATTCTCCGATCCAGGAAATCTCTTCTGCACCTGCTCCAAAGTACAAGAACAAATTTATTACCCTTCGATAGCACAAGTACGACCTGATAAGTGGGGTAAACATACGTAAACACACAACCAAGCCCTAACACCAACAGACAAATGATACATGTGCTGCACGTCCAGAAAAATAACTCCATATTGTTGAATAAATAGCAGAGTTGAGGAGTATTTGTATGAGCAGCTCATCAATCATTCCACGTTCTCCGTGCCTGGAGGAAGAGGCTGTTCCTTGGCCTGGTGGTACCGGCTCTAAAGTTCCTGGATCTCTTTCCCAACAGGAATAGCTGGATGATGCTGTTGGCCGGGTGAAGGGGTCCTCGATGATTTTTTCAATGATCGTAGTGGATCACATTGATATTTGGGGAGGTGGGGGGCAGGAGAGTGTCCCCAGTGTTGCTCTAGGCCTCTTTAGGTCCCGTGGATTGATCTCTGATCATTTAAAAAATATATTAATTATAAATTAAATGCACAAAATATTAACACAATTAATAATAATATAAATGAAATACAAATATGCGTGGCATTTATAAAAGAAAGAATAAAGAAATCCCCCCATAAACCACCTCATCCCCCCTCCATCTGGACATGAGCAAACTGGCCTCCACTCAGCCCCCACGACACAGATATAGGGTACCGAAAGCAGCAAACAGCACTCCAATCACTGGTTCTGGGGAGGTGGGGATCATGCTAACTGGGAATCTACCCTGTGCACAAGATGGCTGACGAACGTGGTGACCACGCAGAGTCCATGGGGACCAACAACTTTCATCCCAGGGGACAACCCGTAAGGAAGGAATCAACAAGGACAGGAATACTGACCAATCGGAGGCTGGCATGGATGTGACATCACTCCTGTCGACAGCAGCAGGGAGAGAATAGAAGTAGAGCTGTCAGTGCAATGAAGCATCTTTGACTTTGATTTCTTGGGCGTGTGTCCTTCTTTCCACCCTTCACAGCAGCGTGCACGCTCCAAATTCACATCGGGAGTCACGTGTCCAGTTTCCTGATATGAAGAATGAGAAGTGCACACATATTGTCAAATTTGTTTCTGCGATGTTTTAACCGGGTGATAGAAGGAAAGTTTGAATATGCATCTCTTTGTCATTGGAAAAAAGGGAGATGACCTTACAACATTATGAGAGGACACAGCAGCAGGGATCGAGAGAGGATAATGCAAAGGAGCCGAACACCAAGTGTCACAATTTCCCAATAACCGATCGGCTGCTTAGACTTTAAGAAATGTCTTCAATGAAAATGAAATATCCTTGGAATTCTCTCCCGTATTGAAGGTTAATTTGAAATTGGGATCCATGGACTTATGATGAATTTATTGCTGTACACATTTCTAGTGGGATCATATGCATTTAACTTAGATGCAGATACTTTGAAAAAAGTAACAGACATTAAATTGGAAGCAGTAATAAATTTGAAGGAGAGATTGAGAATAAATAGTCTCCCTTGCAGTTGGGGTACAATGTATTTCTTGAGATCAGAGGAATCCTGGAGCCAAGACAAAGTGATCCTATTGTTAGAAATTAAAGTACCTTTAAAGAAATTGCTCGAGACAAAAATTGAGAACAAAGAACATTTATTACTACAACAATGCAAAGTTGGGTGCTTCCCCTCACCCTGGGAATACACACACACACTGGGGCTCACCCAACTTTTATACAGTCAATTTCAGTATCAGAATGCCCTCCCCCTTACATTCTTCTGCCCCCCCTGGAGGGGTTTGGCATAGGTAATCCTTCCTGCCTACGTGCAGTTTCAGTACACTTGGAGGACCAGGGGGTATCCTGTGGGTGCCCCATCATGTCATTGTCCTTATTCACACCTTCCTGATTCTCTGGGCTACAGTCTCTTGATATGCAGAGTTGACTCATTCTATCTAGGGTTGGCTAATTTCATATGTATAAATCTGTGTATGGTTAGCTAATTAGAAATGTATGACTTGGTACTTCTGTCCAGGGCTAGGAGACCCTTATCTGATCCAGACTACCTCAACTTCCTACATTCTATTGTACCTTACCGTTCCTTATCTTAGTCCTATGGTCTTGTCACAAAGACTAGAAGATTCTTATGTTAATCGTGCTGACTCTGCTTTCCTGCATCCTAAGCCCCAAGCTTATCCTGTTTGAACTGGTTACAGCCATTTTACTGATGAACTTTAGTTTCTTCCATGTTCATAATTTTAGATCAATTTTCCCATCTCTCACACTATGAAATCTAAGGATTTGATTGAGTTGTTGGGGTAGTTGGAAATGGAAGGGCTGAGGGTTCTCCTGCTCCTTCCACTGCCTGTCTTCTGTCTTGCAATGCTGATTGGGTGCGCCTTTGTGTTCGCACGATCGCTGATTGGTTGCTTCAGCTGTACGAGCCAATGGGCTGATTCGGTGAGGCCGCTATCGGATTGGACGCTGAAGTCGTGTTGGATTGATCGGCGGATTCGCGGGCTGATTGGGCGTGCTATGAGGAGGCGGGACGTTGGCGGGGGCCTCGCCTGCTCGGAGTCCGTCGCGTCGCCGCGAGCTCAAAATGGAAGAAGTTAGTGGTGGCGCCGTGACCTTCCTCAGCCGCGCGGTCCGCGGGGTAACTCGCAGCTGGAGGGGGCGGGGGCAGGAGATTGGCAAGTCTGGTTGGCGCATGCGTGGTGAGTTCGCGCATATGTTGCAGATACGCATGTGCAGCTTGTGGGCTACGAAGTGAAACATTTGCGCAAGTGCCAACTGACGACAGGCGCATGCGCACAGAAATTAAGATGGCTGCTCCCAGCTAATGGACCCTTGGTCTTTTGTGCATTGTGTCTGTGTTCTCGTTTGTCAAATCATTTGATTTTAAAAATAGGCTCTAAGACTTCAGGGCTCCTCGCACGGGGTCAAAACCCCGACTTGCGACCATTGTGGAATCTGATTGATCATTTGGACTCCACTGCGGTCGCAGGTCGGGGAGGACCTGTCGGGGTCATTGGGTCGCTAAGGAAGGGATGGAAAACCAATCCATTTTTCTTTGCTTCCCAATGCTCATAGAATGTGTCTGATTCCATTCTTTTTTCCTGTTGTAGCATCACATTCTTCATAAAGTTAGATGTTATTTTTTAAAGTTGTGTCACCTGAACAATAATGCTCCAATCCTTCTGATCCTGACGTACCATGTGTCTAAAATGTAATGTTTCTCAGTTACTTGTCCGAATGCCTTGAAAAATATAGGGACTTTGGTGTTAACAATACAGAGTCAAGATTTCACCAATCCTTTTGAATTTATGATTTCTGGGATTTCCGGTCATGTTTTCTATTTAGGTTGGTGTATCTTGCAGACCTGTTTGGTTGCAGCAAGTAAGAAGTTATCGATTGGTAGCGTCCACTGCGGCAGCGCTACCAAATAAAGAGACGTCCACACAAGGTGAGTGTAAAACAAAGACTGGCTTTACTGGTTTAAATTCCCCACGTGTGCTCACCCACTTCTGGTGACGTACCCCTAACTTCCAGCAGTGATGTCATTGCATTGTGGCATCACTCTCCAGCTGGCTGGCCGCTACGCGGAAGTGAAGGGTATCTCAGCCCTCACATGGTGCTAGGCCCAGGCTCCTTCTCAGTGGTAAAGGGGACTTTGTGCCATCTTGGACTGTCCAAGTGTTGCAGTGATTTGGCCTTTTCTGCTTGCCCAGTGCGCTACAATCTCAGCGTTGATAAGGGGAAAATTCTTTCAATGTATCATTCACCTTTATTACAGAATTCTTCCTAGTTTATCTGTGTAACATTGAAGGTTATGGGTTTTCATGAACAGGGATCATGATTTTACTCATCATTTGATGAGCCAATGGATAGGACAGTTTTTGCTAATGTCCCATGGGAATCAAAATAAAAATGAAGTGACAAAATTTGGAAGGTTTGTTGACCCTTCCTTTTAAGCAGGATGTCAGGATAACCTTCATGTTGCTTGCTGAATTAAAATGTGATTTGTCAGTTCTTAATGGCAGCTGCCATATTGGCATTGCAAGGAGAGATGGGAAATGGGTCAGGTCCTTGGTGGTCCCAGTAATGCAACGTAGAAAGATGTCACAGGGTTGAATGTGGTTTAGGGAGGGAGAGCGTATTAATTTTTAGGAAAAGTATGTGGCCAGCCACCTATCAATATTTTTTTGTCAAATAGAAACTCCTGCTAGTAGAAGCCATTTCCTACTTTGAACAGGCCATTCAAAGTCATTATCATTATCCAAGCAGATATTGTTAAGAGCCCAAAGGATCCCAAAACCCAGCAGCAAGAGACATTCACCAAGACAAGTGGTTTTTAAAACAGAAGTTATTTTTAATCAAATTTAATCATGAAAATAGAATTAAACTTTCACTTAACTCTATACTTAACAAACCCAAATTAACCCCCTTTCAATTCTAAGTGCACATGTTTGTAATGTGTTTAAATTTAAAAGAAAGTTATTTGGTTCACAGTTCAATCTTACTATTCCTTCTTCCAAGTTCTCTGGATGCAGGCAATTCTGCTGTGCACAGAATGGAATGTGTATAAATTTCACCAGGATTTGGTGCTCGAAAGGTAAATGTTTACCGCTCAGGATAGTTCTTGTAGGGTTTTTAGAGAGAGATTTGTTGTTCCAGGATTTCCACATCTGAGGTACCACCATTAGTCACCTCAATGTCTCACTGATGAACCTTGCCCAATTAGGGTTTTCAAGATGGTAACTTATTTCTGCAAGCTACTACAGAGTTCCATTCCTCTTATTCCAAACAACAGGAGTTCTTTCTTCTGCTCAAGCTGTTGTTAGATAAACAAAACCCAGGTGTGACTTTCCTCTAAGCACCCTGCAGAAAAGTACTTGTAGCCATCCTGGCTCCATTTCCAAACAATGGTCATTCATTTTATGACATCAGTTTGACTAATACCAACTTGTGAATGTGAATAACTTTCTCCAGAGATCTTCAATATTTCTTCAGTCTTTCAAATAATATGTTTTAAAATGTATGTCTGTGTATGTATGTACCCTACTCTAAATCTTACCAAAGTCCCAAATATTACCAAATTCTCCAAATATATTTATCCATTACAATATCACGTAAGGAGCATTTAAGAGACTCTTAGACTGGCATACATGGGTGAAAGAAAAACAGGGTTGTAGCGGATGCACAGCGCGGTATTACAAACCACCACCATCAGTTCACAGACTTACCTGACACGTCGCGGGCTAACAGTGCTGGGTACCAAAGTACAGTGAGTGGATCAGCTGAAGCCCTGCCTAAAGGCATCGGGCACTAATGGCTCATAGCTCTAACCTGCTGGTCCTGTGGACCAGAAGGTGTTCACTAATATTCTCATTGACAGGCAAGGAATAAAAGGTCTGTGTATGTCTGCAATAAACCAGTCTTGAGTTGACTACCTTTGTATGTGTTTGCCTATATTTAGTACCATCTACCGCAGTAGCTGCTACAGGGTATTCCTTTTTGTTAGAAATATCTAGATCAACACAACATCATGGGCCAAAAGGCTTGTACCGTGCTGTAATATTCTGTTATTTCTGTTATTGCTTGACTTTGAATATCTGTTGTAAGCTCTGTGAGACTTCAATAATGTAGCAAATGTGAACCTCAACATTGCAGTCAGGAGTTTGTATCTCCTGGTTGACTTGAGCTTTTCTCATTTTTACTCAATGCTTTATAGTTCTGGTCAGTAAGAAAATAAATATTGTGCATGTTGAATATGTCATTATGATTGAAAGTAACACTGGAAAAGAGTCACTTACACCAAGGTAAATAGCACGCTGTAGTGGCTGATGCAGTTTCCTGATGGGCAGAATTTCTCTCAGTGGCTACAGTGATGTGAAAATGTGGGTAAATTATTTTGTATATGATTTATACATGTTAAAATTAGCTGTTGTTTGTTCCAATTTCAGGTAGGTGTGGTTGTAAAGTGGGTAAGGATAGAAAATACTTGGGGATCAACAACTGGGGCTTGCATTTGATGGTGTGAAAGTTAAAATGGAAACTCAGAATAGGCTCATCTGATTAAGCAAGCCACTGGCTCTTATACTTCCACCAGAAGTGAATCTAGAATTGAATTTTGAGTCATTTATGGTAGGTAACTTCAAAGTCTGTTGATTGTAAGTCTAAATTAAGAGCCCTTTTGCCCCTGGCTGTGCTGAAAGATTGTTTTGTTCATTAACTAAATCTTTCTGAGAGGGAGAATAGAGTGAAGCTGCTTTCCTACTCGTTGGTGATGAATCTTGCAGTAAGATCTTTCAAATAATTACAGATTCCTAATTCCTCCCAGTCCTCGGGCATTTTCCCCTGCAATCTACAACAGTTACCACCAAGGGATTCTCATGCAGGGTAAAGTTTCAAATTCACTTCCTCCAACCATGTCCGTGCCCTCTGTGGCAGGAAACCAAATCAAGAGTAAATGACAGATTGACTGAGCACCTCCACTTGGATCACAATGGCCATCTTGGCTCATGGTCACAAGCTGTTTTAAGTTCCATTCCATTCCCACACTGATCTTTGTATTTCACCTCACCCAGACAATGGAGGAGGCAGAAGACAGAGGAACCATCTCTTATTGAATTTGTGAATCGATGGTATGAATATGGAATTGTCCAAGTTCATGTAACCTGCGCACACCCTGCCAAGTTTTTCTCTCTGTCCTGTTGATCCACCCAGTTCCCCTCATATTTTCCCTTCCAGACCAGATGACTAATAAATGTGGGCAGAGAAATGGCGGATGGAGTTTAATCTGGACAAGTGTCTTGCACTTTGTGAGGACTTGTAGTAGTGTTGCAATGAGGGATCTTGGGGTGGAAGTGCGAGCTCCTTGAAAGTGGCAACAAAAGTGTAGGGTGTTAAAGAAAGTATTCTTCATTGAGCAGGGCATTAAGTATAAATGTGGTTATACCACATTTCGAGTGTTTTCTGCAATTCTAGTTGCTGCATGACAAAAAGAGTTCATCAGGGGGTTGCTTGGGGTAGAGCATTGGCTCTGAGGAGAGGTTGGACAAATTTGGATAGTTTTCTCTGGAACATTGGAAGCTGAGTGATGACCTGGTTGAAATTTATCCAATTATTGTGGTCCTGGAGAAGGTAGATTTCTTCTTCCCCCGCCCCCGTGGGAGATGTAAAAATACTACGATGCCTATATTGAACATGAGAGGGGAAAAGGAGAGAAGTGAGGCAGGTTTTTGCACAGTGCGGTGGGAGTCTGCCTCACGCTGCCAGGATAGTGGTGAAATCACCATGATTTAAGAGGCATTTGGTTGGGCACATGAACAAGATGGAATGGGTGATGTGTATGGACCATGTGCTGATAGATGGGATTAATTTAAATGAGCATCATGGTCACCACAGACATTGTTCACCAAATGGCCTATTCCTGGGCTGCTCTGTTGGGTGATGATTCATCTCTTTTCAAGGATTGTTGCCGATGGGCAGTCAACTTTTTACAGAGGTCTATCTCCAATGAATGTATTTAGAACATTTCCATGAGTTAATTCCCTGTAGAAACAGCAGTTTATCATTCAAGCTGTGTAGCCACAGCAATAATGCAAAGTTTGAAGGCCATCATTACGGATTCCATTTTAATCAGCCTTCACCTTGTACAAAGTTCAGTTGAGACAACAAAATAAAAATGCAAATTTTAACCTCTAGGAAAGATGAGTAATCCTCTGTACCACAGAATTATTGCTGAAAAAATATTTGGAAAATTTTGTGAATTCAACTTCCAAAGAGGTGATGAAGAGGAACCACAACGGGATTTAAAATAAATTTAAATCCAGAATATTTATTATAAGATGTTTATCACAATAAACATATTCAGGTTCAGTAATGATCAATTCTGGAATGGCATGTGGCAGTAATAAAAGGAATCCAGGATACATATATTCCAAGGAAAAAGAAATTAATTATTTGGATTGTGCTTTTGTGGCCAAATTTGCGGAGGTCACCAAGATAGGGGTCAGAGTAGGAAGTGTAGAAACCGTAAAGTTGCAGAAGGATATAAACAGATTAGGAAACTGGGCAAAATGATGGCAGATGAGATTTAACACCGAGAAATGTTCAGTTGTACATTTTGGCAGTGGAAATAAACAGGAAGCATACGATTTGGATGGGAAGAAAATTCAGACCTTGGATGTGCAAAGGGACCTGGGTGTCCTTGTGCAAGGAAAACTAAAAGTTAATGACCAGGTGAAATTGGTAATGAAGAAAGCGAATGCTATGTTGGCATTCATTTCAAGAGGAATGGTGTACAAGAGTAAAGAAGTGTTGATGAAGCTCTATGGGGCAATGGTGAGACCTCATTTCGAGCACTGGGTGCAATTTTGGGCCCCCTATCTGAGAAAGGATGTGATGTTGTTGGAGAGGTTGCAGAGGAAAATGACGAGGATGATTGCCAGAATGCAAAATATAATGTACGAGGAGTGTTTGACAGCTCTTGGGTTGTATTCATTGGGGTATCGGAAATTAAAGAAGAAAGCTTATGGAGACATTTTGTATTTTGAAAGGTTTAGATAGGGTGGATGCGGGTAAGATGTTTCCCTTGGTAGGTGAATCGAGGACAAAAAAATTAGAAGTTATCCATCCAAAACAGAGATTGGGAAGAACTTCTTGTACCAGAGTGTCATGGAGCTGTGGAACTTACTGCCTCATACAGCAGTGGAAGGCAGATCACTGGGAGTATTTAAAACAGAAATAGACAAGTATCTCGTTAGTGAGGGTATGAAGGGATATGGGGAAAAGGCTGGAAAATGGAAGGAGTGTAGAGTAGCTCAGTGTGTATTTACGGAGCAGATTCGATGGGCCTGGTGGCCTGGTTCTGTTCTTTTGTCTTGGGATCTTGTTCTCATTTGAGAGAGATTATCGAAGGCAACTGAGAAAAATGGAAACAATTCGAGGCAATTGTTGGAGTAGGTTATTTGTTTTCCATCTCTATGTAAAACTCCAAAATTATCTGTCACTTTGGATCGGTGCTGGTCCCTCCAATCCCTGAGGAACATTGTCTTTCTAATATGTCATGTGTTCCTTCAGCTACAAATGATTCTCTTTTTCAAACATGGCCACAGGTTACTCGTGCTTCATTTCTGTCTTGCAATCTTTTTGGGTGGTTTTTCAGTTGTAAATGTGGCAAATTCCATTTTGGGAGTGGATTTCTTGTCACATTTTTCCGTGATGTATTTGAAAAAACGTTGTTGTGTGGACTGCAGCTCTTGAATGCAACTGAGCTGCATTTGTTGTCCTTCCAATGCCATCTGCTGCCTGACAAGCCTTCAACCTGATTCCTGCCCTTTCCAAGCCTTGCTCGTGTTTTCCTCGCCTCATGACCCCATCGTAA
This sequence comes from Narcine bancroftii, assembly GCF_036971445.1. Lineage (NCBI taxonomy): Eukaryota > Metazoa > Chordata > Chondrichthyes > Torpediniformes > Narcinidae > Narcine > Narcine bancroftii. The sequence continues at coordinate 377,958 of NW_027211852.1, forward strand.
CGGTGTACAGACATGCAATAAGCCACCATATAAAGGCAGGGTCTGAGACGCAGACTCGTAATACCCCCAGATTATCTTAAAATCGCAAGATTGGATTGGCAAGAGTTGGGCGTAGTCCACAGATCTGACAGCTGGTGGGCTTCACGGTTGCATATGGTTCTGAAAAAAAACTAGGGATTGGCGGCCTTGCAGAGATGATCGTCCCCTGAACAATTCCACCGTGCCTGACTGATACAATATTCCAAATTTACAAACCTTCTCAGCAAACCTACACGGCAAATATGCATTTGCTAAAATAGATCTAGAACGTGCTTACTATTAGATTCCATTTGAGTCTCTGGATGTCACGAAGACAGCAGTGATGCACCCGTTCGGCATGTTTGAGTTTCTGAGAATACCATTAGGTCTATGGAATGAAGCTCAGACATTCCAGCGGTTCATCGACCACAAATTCTCTGGCCTTGGGTTTGTTTGGTGCTTGTGTTACATTGAATGTAAGAGGAATCTTAAGAGAGGAATTAGGAAAGCTAAAAGAAGGTATGAGAAAACTATGGCAAGCAGGGTGAAAACTAATCCAAAAGAGTTCTACAAATATGTTAATGGTAAGAGGAAAGCTAGAGACAAAATTGGTCCCTTAGAAAATCAGAGCGGAAAACTTTGTGTGGAGCCTAGAGAAATGGGGGAGATATTGAACAGTTTCTTTTCTTCGGTATTCACTAAGGAGAAGGATATTGGGAGATGTGAGATAAAAAAAGCAAATTGGGTAAATATGGGGAATATAGAGATTACAAAAGGTGTAGTTTTAAGGCTTTTGAAGAATATTAAGGTGGATAAGTCTCCGGGACCAGACGGGATCTTCCCCAGGACATTGACAGAAGTGAAGGAGGAAATAGCAGAGGCTCTGGCGGTAATTTTCCAAATGTCATTAGATATGGGGATAGTGCCAGAGGATTGGCGCATTGCGCATGTGGTTCCGTTATTTAAAAAGGGTTCAAGGAGGAAGCCTGGCAACTATCGGCCTGTAAGTTTGACATCTGTGGTAGGTAAATTAATGGAGAAAATTCTTAGAGATAGTACTTATAAACATCTGGATAGACAGGGTCTGATCAGGAGCACTCAACATGGATTTGTGGGAGGAAGGTCATGTTTGACCAATCTGATTGAATTTTTTGAAGAGGTGACTAGGAATGTGGATGAGGGTAGCACAGTGGATGTTGTTTATATGGACTTCAGTAAGGCCTTCGATAAGGTACCACATGGAAGGTTAGTTAGGAAGGTGCAGTCTTTAGGTATAAATTTTAAGATAGTCAAATGGATTGAACATTGGCTGAAAGGGAGAGGCCAGAGAGTGGTAGTGGATAATTGTCTGTCAGGTTGGAGGCCGGTGACCAGTGGTGTGCCTCAAGGATCTGTATTGGGCCCATTGTTGTTCGTTATATACATTAATGATCTAGATGATGGGGTGGTGAATTGGATTAGTAAATATGCAGACGATACTAAGATAGGTGGAATAGTGGATAATGAAGAAGGTTTTCAAGGATTGCAGAGGGATTTGGGCTGCTTAGAAAAGTGGGCTGAAAAATGGCAGATGGAATTTAATGCTGATAAGTGTGAGGTGCTTCATTTTGGTAAGAAGAATCAGAATAGGACATACGTGGTAAATGGGAGAGCATTGAGGAATACAGAAGAGCAGAAAGATTTAGGAGTGATGGTACATCGTTCCCTGAAGGTAGAAACTCACGTGAATAGGGTGGTGAAGAAGGCTTTTAGTATGCTGGCCTTTATCAATCATTGCATGGAATATAGGAGTTGGGAGGTGATGTTGAGATTGTATAAGACGTTGGTGCGGCCTAATTTGGAGTTCTGTGTGCAGTTCTGGTCGCCTAATTATAGGAAGGATATAAACAGAGTGGAGAGAGTGCAGAGAAGGTTTACCAGAATGTTACCTGGGTTTAAGCATCTCGAGTATAGGGAGAGATTGGACAGATTAGGTCTTTATTCTTTGGAGCGTAGAAGGTTGAGAGGGGATTTGATAGAAGTATTTAAGATTATGAAAGGGATAGACAGAATGGATGTGAATAGACTATTTCCATTAAGAGGAGGAAAGATTAAAACAAGAGGACATGAGTTAAGAATTAAGGGGCAGAGGTTTAGAGGTAACATGAGGGGGAACTTCTTTACTCAGAGAGTGGTAGCCATGTGGAATCATCTTCCGGGTGAAATACTGGCGGCGGAGTCAATTGTATTATTTAAGAAAAGGTTGGACAGGTATATGGATGAGAAGAAGATGGAGGGTTATGGGCATTGTGCAGGGAGGTGGGACTAGAAAGGGGTGTTTGGTTCGGTGCGGACTAGAAGGGCCTAATGGCCTGTTTCCGTGCTGTAATTGTTATGTTATGTTATGAGATTCTGGTTGTAAGTGTGGATGAAGAGGAGCACAAGAGCCACCTTATCTCATTGTTTCCAAGGCTTGAGGAATGTGGCATCGTGATCAATCCCAAACAAGTGTTTCTGGTGCTTCTGATCTTGTATTTTTGAGACCTAGAGTTATGCAACATGGTATTTTGCCTGATGAATGGGAAGTGCGTGAATTTTGAGAATTTCCTCCCCCCTTTAAGGTTGGCCAGTTGTGATGGGTTTTAGGTGTGAGGAATTTTTATTGCTGTTCCCTGGTGAATGCCACAGCATCTCTATTACCTCTTACTGAATGACTCAAAGGATCTGATGTCTGTTTCAAAAAGACCCTAACTTTGAAAGACGATGCCGTGTGTGCTTTCCATGATGTGAACACTGTTCTTACAAATTCCACTAAAGTTGTACATCAAATGCCCAAGGCCTTGCTCTCTTACCACAGATGCTTCGGTCAGTGCTGTGGGACCAGTGTTCGAACAACGAGTCTGTGGGCAATTGGAAACTTTGGCATTTTTTGTTCCAGCCAAGTGGTCACCAGCTCAGGACATTTGGCAATAACTCTTATCTATCTATCTCGCAGTGAAACATTTCAGTTTAAAAAAATGTATTTATAGTTTTATATACAGTTCAATATAATAATAGAATCATATCCAAATGATACTTACAATGATCAAAATAGAATAAAAAAATAAATGTTGTACTGTACATAAAAGTGAGAAGAGAAAAAAGTATAAAAGATAAAAAATGCAGATCTAGGTGCAAAGCTCCTGTGATAACTATTCCCTCCCAAAAGGAAAGGCAGGATATTAATAAAATAGTAGAATTAAACCAACATGATAAGGTTCAACCATTAAGATTAAAGAAAAGTGGTTGTGGGGTGGAGAAGTGAATACATTAGATATCCAAACCCATATCTAAATATGGTTTCCATATTTTGATGTATGTATCATACCCAGTTCTAATATAATTCACATTTGCAAAGGGAATACAATTTTGCATTTCCACACAATCAAATTTAAGCTGGGATTCAGATCTAAAACATGAATTTGAAAAATTAGGAATAAATTAATTGATGTGGCATTAAATATAATTGATGAATAAGTTATAATTAACTCATCTATCAAAAACAATAATTACTGTGCCAACAAATGTCAGACCAGCAAAAAGGGTCAATTTCAGTTCCTAAATCCAATTTCCATCTTTCTTTTAATTTATTCAAGTCTGGGTTTGGGGATAACTGTTGAAGTAATAATAAGATATAATTTGGAAATGTTTCTTTGTAATTCCCTCATGAATCCCAATTTCCAATCCAATATTTCAGCTTTTTTACTGAAGGTCATCCTTTGACCATTTGTACAGACCACCAGTCTCTTATGCATACTGTATCTCTACTTGCCAAGGGAGATTCGGCACTTGCACTTCATCCTTCAATTTTCATCGGACACACATGACATCTGAGAGAAAGCGAATGCTGTAATTGGTGCCCAATCCAGGTGCGACATTACATACAACTATTGACATCAATTTCAATGCCATGGCTCATGCACGGTGCACTGATCCCGATTTCATCCGGTGTAACCAAATCTGGTCTCCATCTTCAAGATGTGACCCTGGATGAATCGGGTGAAAAGTTGGTCTGATTTTTTTATCCCCAACAGGAAGGACTAGGCTGTTTGTGTGGGCGGCTATGAGGCAGGAGATTTTCTCTTCACAATCTATCTCTTCATGGTAGAAGAGCATCAATCAAACTGGTGAAGGAACATCTTACCTGGCTTCGTGTTAAACAGAATGTTGGATTATGGGCAAGACCTTGCTTGCTGGGTCAACGCCCTAAAGTCTCCAGGCACATGAAATTCAAGCTGGGGGATTTTGTTGTTTTGGATTCCTATTTCCAGCACGTGCACCTTGTGGCTTGGAAGGTCCACTTCCGCCATCTCGGCAATGTACGTCTCTGCTCACGGGTGAGGACAGGACTACCAGGTGGAAGGATGAAATTCCTATCATCGGCATCTCTGCAGAGACAATTGCTAGGGCTTTTTGGATCATTGGATTCCACCTTTTGGTGTTCTGGGCACTATTACAACAGATCGAGGGTCTCAGTTCGAGTCAGCATTGGTCCGAGCTCTCATTGATCCTCTGGGCACTACCTGAATTATAGCTAAGCATTTTAGGGCCAACAGCGTCTTTGAGCATTTTCATTGACAATCGAAAGCACCATTGACAGCAGGTGGCAAATCATCGACATGGAGCGAACGTTTGCCCATGGTTCTCCTTTGTGTGACTACAGCTCTTAGGGCAGATCATGGATGTTTAGCGGCAGAGCTATTCTATGGCTCTATGCTGACCTTGCCAGGTGAGTTTGTGAATCTGAGTCCAGACACAGTGCTCCATGAACAGGTCAGTTATCTTGACTGTCTTCGAGAAAATGAGAAAACTCTGATGTTCTCCTATGTGGCAGCATCATCTCCAGTGGATGTGCCAAATGATACACAACAGTGTTCTCGTGTGTTTCTTTGACATGATGTTGTTCGTAAACCACTTTAGCCCATTAACAATGGTTCTTTCCAGGTCTTATGGCACCATCCATAGTGTTTTGTTGTTGACAGGAATGGAAAAGGTAACACTGTTTCCATCAACAGGTTGAAGCCAGTGTATTTCGAATGTCCACATTCTGCATCAGGTCCAGAGCGAAAGGACCAGTCATACCCCTGCATCGCCTGTCTTGCAGTATCATACAAGATCAGGCTGAACTGTCAATCTTCCAGACCGCTACACTGGGGACAGTTCCATTCAGTCGCCTCCTTGCATGGCTCGTAGGCTGGAGGTGGGGGTGGGGGGAGGGGGCTGTCACGGTGATGCATCTGCCTGCTTTGGGAACGGTGCCAGTTGCCGCTGATGATGTAATTGAAGCATCACGCTGGAGGATTAGCCCATGTGCGCAGGTGTGTTAAACATCAGTATATGGGTGATTGATCTCGGATGCAGGAGGAGTAGAGAGAGAGTGTCAGGATCACCATGTGGCACTGATCCAATGAGAGGTTTGGCTGGGTGGTGTTTGGGGAGTTGAAGAATGCAATGTTGTGTCTGAGGAGGATTGCCTTCTGGAAGAAACGAGTGAGGGTATTCTTTAATTGTTTGTAAATGGTGGTGTATCAGTGCCGTTACAAATCTAACCCTTCCCTACCTCACACTCATTACCCTCTATTATTTTTCCATCCATGTATCTTAGAGTGTTTTGAATGTCCTTATTGTACCAGCCCCGATCTCCACCCCAGCAATGCATCCCAGACCCTCACTGCTCTGTAATTTTTTTTTAAGCTTGTTTAGACGATCAAATCAAAAGATGAATGGAGTTCTACTGCTACATCTTGTGATCTCATCATCATTTCTTTGCAGATTATGGGCAAATTTAGAGAAAAATGTTTGTCTTAAATAAACACTATGAAGGAGAGGGGGAAGGGTGGATCCCTTATTATATCTGCTGTGCAAATACTGCGAGCTGCATTGTTACACCTCAAAACAACACATGTATCACCTCATCATCAGATTTTTAAGAATACCGGGGAATATTAATGATCTAAAATGCCCAAACTGGAGAAATAAGTCGAGATGAATGCCTCGTATTCCCAAATCGGAATGCAATTTGGAAGGCATCATTGGGTTTTAGTGACTTTCTCATGAACCAGAATTTCTCTCACATGGGTTCTTGCTTCTGAGACCATTCTCTTGCCTCCATTTCAATAAAGTGGCTACTTTCCCTTCCTGGCTCCCATGCAAGCTCGCTGTGGCTTCTTTTGTACTGACTGTCATTATGTTGTTGCAAAGTACTGTCCATCCATCTTTTCTCAAAATCTGGACTAATCCGTACCAATTCACGAAATATTGATGCTCTCCATTTATTGACTTTCTTGATTTGAGTTTCTTCCCATCCAACGTGGTTTGACAGTGGATGGCACAATCGCAACTCTGTGCGCTGCCATTGATAGGGATGGGGTTCAAATCTTGCTCTCTCTGTGAGGAGTTTCTATGTTCTCCCTGTGTGTGCTTAGGTTTTCCCCGGGGTGGGGGAGGGGGCTCCAGATTTTTCCCACTGTTCAAAAAGTGTGGGGGTGTTGAAGGTGAATTGGGAGGCACAGGTTTGTGGGCCTAAAGGGTCTGTTACTGAGCTGTAACTAATCTTAAAGTATCGCATTGACTCTGATATGTCACTAATGTAAATCTTGGTAGTAATGGTGTGTATGATTCTGCTTTGTCTTGATCTCTGTGGCTATTGGCCTCGTCTCTCATGTGGAACCCTATAACTTGGGTGTTTTGGAATTACCTAGTTGTGAGCAGTATATCTGAATGAATAGCTTCGCTAATTATTCACCATGTTCATGTTTAAAGTCTATCTATCCTTGTCTGCCAAGTCTGCACTGGAAAATTGCAAATGTTACTCCACTCTTTAAGAAGGAAGAGAGGCAAAAGACTGTCAATTTGAGACCACATCTTCACATTAAAAAAAATAATTATCACGTAAATTATGTTATCTTTTCCAAACAAATACAAGCCTTCATTTTGCCAACAATTCATATTTAAATCCACATAATTTTTCCACGTAATAACAATACATTCCCCAACCAATGCTAATGCGAACTGAATAAACTCAATTAGAGATTTATCCATTCTTAAACCCATTGTTAAAGTTGTAATATACCCCATTTAAAAAAAGCAGTGGATCTACCATTAAAGTAGTCTCTAATAAATCTGCCTTAAACTGTTTAATTGTTATCCAAAAAGATTTACATTATCACACAACCAGACAGAATTGAAAAAAAAAGTACCAATTTGAGTCCCACAATGAATACATAAATCTGAATGACTAAATCCATATCTTTTTAACTTTTCTGGTGTTTAATTCAACTGATGTAGAAAATTGTAGTTCACCAAATTTAGTCACAATATCTTCACACAGAGTAGTCCATCCTTCTTGGGATAATTCTAAGGATAAATCTTTCTCCCCTTTAAGCTTTGATTTATCTCAATCCAGTTGAGCCATTTTCTCTTGCAACAAAGAATACATTTCTGAAATAAATCCCTTTCTGCCCCATTTACAATTAAATTTTTAAATTTAGTTAACTTAGGCATGTTCGATTCCCGCCCAAAACTCTTCACTACTGGAGCATGTACTTGAAAATATGCAAGCAAAGAATTTAACAGTACCTCAATTTTTTCCTGAAGCCTAACATAAGAAAACAATATCCCATCTTCAAAACAATCTGCTAACACTTGAACACCTTTCATGTTGCAAATCTTTAAATACTGAGATTATTCATCGAGAAGGAGATGTATTTATCCTGATATAATGGAATTTGTAATAAAACCTTATCTCCAGTTCCTATTGACAGATTTCTTTTATACCAAGTATCACATACATGTCATAATACTGGCACATTATAATAATGCAAAAGACGAGGAGTCCATCTAAATATACACTGATGTATAATAGAATGAGAAATCTGTGATAATAACATTTTAGCCCAGTGTGGAGGTTGATTAACATCGAACATCATATTAATAAATTTTAACTGATAATTAACTATTAATTTAATGAATAATTCTGAAAATGAAGCCATTGTCGTCCCTAATGCATATTGCCATGTTAAGTTTTGCAACAATACTCGAGCCAATGAACCTTTCTATAAAAATATTCTGATTGCTGCATTACTCTTTAAAAAATATGTTTGGACACGAACATGGAATTGATTGAAAAAGATATTGAATTCAAGGAAAAATATTCATTTTTAATACAATTCACATGTGCCATTCATGTCAAAGGAAGATCTTTCCATTTAATTCAATCAGCTTTAATTTTATCAATAGAGAAACATAGTTAAACTTACACAAATGTTGATAATCTGCATCAAACATTACCCCTAAATATTTAATTTTCTTCGTCCATCTAAGCTGTGTAATCTGTTTACAAGCAGGATAATCTTCCTCTGTAATTGGTAATATCTTCCTCTTATCCCGATTAACCTTATAACCAGACATTTCTCCATATTGTACCAAACAGGTTTGCAGATGTCATAACGATTACTGAGGATTTGTTAAATATATTGGTACAAAGGAACCTTATATTCTCTTCATTTATTTTAATCCCACTAATTTTATCATTTTGTCTTATAGCTTGGGCTAGCAGTTCTATCACCAAGGGTGACAAAGGACAAACTTCCCTTGTGGAGCGTGTTAAATTAAAGGTATCTGAAATTTGTCCATTTGTCACCATCCTCGCGAAAGGATTTTTATACAAGGCTTTAACTCAACCAGTTAAAAAAGGTCCAAACTTAAATCTTCAAGTACTTTAAATAAAAAGTACCTTTCAACTCGATCAAAGGCTTTTTCTGCATCTAATGCCACGATCATTGATTGATTCAAACAATGTCTTGACACATGAATCAACGTCAACAGTCTAACAATATTTTCAGAAGAAAATCTGTTCTTAATAAAACCTGCTTGATCAACATGTATTAAACGTGGTAAATATTTTGCAACTCTATTGGCCAATACCTTAGCTACTATCTTATAAACTACATTTTATAAAGATATTGGTCGATATGAGGCAACTTTCAATGGGGTCTTCCTTTTTTGCAATAACTAAGTCTAGCTCTAGAAAAGGTTTCTGGAAATGATTTTGCTCTTCTGTAGCTTGTTTAAGAACATCCATCAAAACAGGAGACAAGACTTCATAAAATTCTTTATAAAACCCTCCTGTAAACCCATCTTCTCCAGGTGATATTCAATATCGCTTCTTCAATTTCTAAATCACTGAAAGGAACTTACAATTCTGTCCTATCTTTATCATCCAAAACCGATAACTCCAAACTACCTAAAAAAAACTCAACACGTTCCTCATCCTGATTTACTTCAAAAGAATATAAATTCTGGTAAAATGAGTGAAATTCATCATTCATTTCCTGAGGTTTAAAAGTGACTCCTGTATTATTTCTTATCGCATTTATTGTCCTTGATGCCTGTTCAGTCTTTAATTGCCGAGCGAAAACCTTATGCGCTCTTTCTCCTAACTCCTTTTCTAACTCATAGTAACGCTATTTGGATCATTGTATTAATTTTTCATATTTATATGTTTGCATTATATTATAACAGTTTCAACTGAATCCACAGTCGAATTTAGTTGGAATTCCTTTTCTAACATTGTTATTTCCTTCTCTAAACTTTGGCTCTCTGCCAAATGCTGTATCTTAATTCTTGCAGAATAATTGATTATCAGACCTCTTAAATAAGCTTTTAAAGCATCCCACGAAACAAATTTACTTTGTACTGAATATGTATTAATTGGCAAATAAGACTGAATATGGTCTTTGATATAACTTAGAAATTTTGGTTGCTTCAATAACATCCCATTAAATCTTCAGCGATATGGGGTGTCTACATTATGCAAACCAGGACATGTGCTGGTGCATAATCCTTTATCCAGAACCCTTGGGGGAGTCATTGTGTTCTTAATTTCAGATTTTTCTGGATTTCGGAAAGCCAGATTTAAGCCCACCCGAATCATGCTGCTGTATCCACGCTCACTCCCTTCCAGTCACGCTGCCATTTTTCCCCCAGCCTTCCCCCACCTGACTTGTGCTGCCGTCTCTCTCCCCACTTGCTGGTGTTTGGAGCTTTCTGGATTTTAGATGTCTGGATAAAGGATTGTGTACTTCTACTTAACAATGAGGAATGATCAGACAAATCCTACTCTTATACTCTGCATGTATAAATCCACCCTGTAATTGTACTGACATTAAGCAAAAGTCAATTCTCGAAAAAGAATCATGTCTGGGTGAATAAAAAGAAAAGTCTTTTTCTGTCAGTATTAACTTCCTCCAGATTTCCAACAAATTCAAATCTTTCATTGAGTCTAACATCCATTTAGCTATTTTGGTTCTTTGTAAAGTTTTTGGAAATTTATCCAACACACAATTAAAATCCCCACCAACCAAAATATTTTCATTAGCTTGACCCAGATTCCAAAAAGTTTCAGAAATCGCGTCTTCATTATTTTCATTGGGTAGATAAACATTCATCAAAGTCCATGCTTCAGCAAAAATTTTACAATTCACCAACAGCTCTCGACCCAATGTGGCAGAGAATGATTCCAACTGAAACGGTATCTTCTTATGAACCAAAGTAGCAAAACACCTCGAGCTTTCGAATTAAATGAAGATGCAAAAACATGTCCGACCCAATCTCTTTTCAATTTCGTATGTTCTTTCTCAGACAAATGAGTTTCTTGCAAAAAGGCAACATCAACCTTCATTTTCTTTATATATGCCAATATTCCCTTCCTTTTCATTGAATTATTAAGTCATTTAACATTAAAGGTCACAAAATTTAAATGAGCCATAACTTAATTTCCTCCTCAGATTGACACTTCACACAGCAATTACAATTAGATATATTTTTTTAAAAACCCATACACCCCTTTCAAACAATAAGAAACCTCTGTAAAAAATGTAAAAACCTAAGAGCCCAAGAGTCGGACCCCCCTCTGTGGACCAGGTTCAGTCAATACCGCAAGTGGCAGATGACTTTAGAAGTAGCAGAGTCAATCACCACCCCCCAACCGAACATTAAAACATCCCAATGGTAACACCCACATTGAGCTTGAGCTTCATCTTCAATATCACTCACCAATTCTGATTCCAACTTCTTTTTCCCGTTCCCTTCCCAATCTCATCCTCGGACATTTTCCCCATCGATTCCTTCAAATCTGGGAAGGAATTTGCAAAAGATAATGCACCATAAGGACTCTCAAAACATTGAGACTGATCTCGCCCATAAATCACCTTAAATATCGTCGGATACCGAAAAGTAAACTTATACCCTTTCTTCCACAGAACTGCTTTGACCAGATTAAACTCTTTCCATCACTTAATAATCTCCTGACTTAAATTATCATGAAATAAAACCCTATTGCCTTGATACATCGTAGGGCTTTGACCAAGGCGAGCTTTCTGATCCGCAAGCCGCAATATAATTTCTCTATCCTGATATCACAAACATCTTAAAAGAACCGCTCTTGACATTTGACCCAGAAAAGGTTTTCTTCTTCACGCCCTATGAGCCCTATCTAAAAAGACTCGACTCCCAACAACTCTGGAATCCAATTACAAAAATAATTTTACAGGATCTGAACCATCAATATCTTCCGGCAGAACAACTATCTTAATATTAATTCGACAACTTTGATTTTCTAACGAATCAATGTTTTTTAACAAATCTCTCTTCTGTAAACAAATCCTCAATGTAATCCATTCTCTCTGCATAATGTTCCACATGGTCCTTCCAGTCAATAAAAATGTCTTCTATCTTCTGCAATTGATCTTGTCCAGTATCCATTGCAGTTAAACTCTTATTAATATCAACTTGAATAAATGTAATTTCTTCACACATACCAGCCATTATTTCCTTTATACCAGCAAATTGATCATTTAAAGTTTCAAAATTTTAGGTCATAAAAGACATAATCTTTTCATTTGGTTGGATCAGTTCTGTAGACATGAGGTTGACTTCCATCCCTGTTACAGGGGCTTTGAAGACTGGGGAAGGTGTCTGTGGTGAACCAACAGCTTTCATTGGAGAAGGAGATGTTCTTAAAGTCTTAGGCCACCCTTCAATGAGTCCAACTGCAGAAAGTAGTCATTCTTGTTCTTCTTCATCTCGAACTTTTGATTTGTCCTCCTCCAACTCATACCTGGCAGCCCTACTGCAGATCTGATCCAGAATTTCCTGCATGTGAGAACATCCATCCATACTGAGAAGCTCAGTAGCACGCAGGGGAGTATCTCCAGATGGGCTGCTGCATACTGTCAGTCACCTTCCTGCTAACTTGTGCTCGCATTTGGGCACCCACCCCCCACTCTCCTTAGTCAAGCCAGACTCGGGTCAGATACCACGCTCGCACTTCTCCTGGCCTGCCGCCAGGCCAAAGATCTTGGCGACATCTTGCGTCTCTGGAGGCGCAGAGGATGCGGACGTTTCTTCCAGCTTCTCCCGAGTTCTAAGTTTAGGTTTCGGATCTATATATAACTGTTGCTGAGGTTCCTTCTGGAAGGTCAGCCTTGCTTCTTCTGCACTTTTCACAGGTTGAAAACCTAGGTTTTTTCTAAGTTGCTTGTAATGAAATGTTGTATGTACTGACCAGTACAGGCACGGGCTGCTCCCCCCACCCCACCCCGCCGCACCTGATGGCATCCTCTCCTGGAATCCTCCCCTGTGACCCAGGGCATAAAGGTCGAGCCACCTCTTCCTTCCCTTCACTTCCCTCACTTGGACCCGGGCCTGCAGTCTTTTGTGTAATAAAGCCTATCGTTCCCCTCAGTCTTTGTCTCTGTGATTATTGGGGCAACTGGTCGTGCCCAACACTATTTTTTTCCCTTCTTCATTTCCAGAATCCTACAGTAGAAAATTATTGTTCAAAACATTGATAAAGTCAAAAAAGTCACTACAGTTCGAGTATTGAACAGTTCAGTCAGGGTGAGGTGTCTTCTCACGTCTTTTATTGATGCCATCTTTCCACGACACCCCCCCCCCCCACCTCCCCTCAGTTGACTCCTTGAACACCATCCAATCCATGGACTCGAGGCAGCCCTGCAGCTGTCTTCCCTCCTGTGACCACCTTCTGGTTGTCCTGATCTCATAAGTGTTATGAGCAATTTTAGGCCCCATTTTTGTAAGAGAGGATGTGATGGACCAGAGGTGGTTTACAAGAATGATCCTGGGGAAGAGCGGAATAATGCTTGAGGAACATTTGATGGTTCTGGGCCTGTACTCGCCTGAGCTTAGAAGGATGAGGCAGGACCTCATTGAAATCTGATGAATAGTGAAAGGGCTGGATAGAGAGGATTTTGCCAGTACTGGGAGAGTTTAGGACCAGTGGGAACAACCTCAGAATAAAAGGATGTCTGCTTAACACGGAGACGGAGAAAACTTTTCATCAAGAACAGTGATTTTCAAACTCCTCCTCCACACCCCCACCCCCTGGATCATATTCCACTTAATCCCTTTGCCAGAAGTGCTCTGTTAATAAGGGATTACTTAAGGAGGAATGTAATTGAAAAGAAAAATTTCAAAAACCACTTTTTTTAATCGTACCTCATTGACTTGTTCTGTGCGTGATTTCATAACTCCCGAGGAAATGGGCCAATGACAATTTTTCTCAAGCAAAATTTTCCCTCACAATTGGGTCCACTGCAGTCTTTCTCAGCCTTTCTTCCCATTCATATGCCACTTTAAGCAATCTCCTACCCATTTTTCGACACTCCAAGGAATAAAGTCCCAACCTGTTCAACCTTTCCCTGTAGCTCAACTCCTGAAGACTTGGCAGCTTCTTAGTAAATCTTCTCTGCACTCTTTCAATCTTACTAATACCATTCCTGTAGCTAGGTGACCAGAACTGTACACAATACTCCAAATTTGGCCTCACCAACACCTTAAACAACCTCACCATAACTTCCCAACACCTATTTTCAATATGTTAATTAATGAAGGCCACGGTGTCAAAAGCTGTCTTTAGAACCCGGTCGTCCTGTGACACCACTTTCATGGAATGATGTAATTGTGTTTTATCTCTTGCTGCCGATTTGTATAACTTGGCTGTTCAATTTCATAATGTTGGCTTCTGGACTATTTTATTGTGTCCCTTGATCTAGAGAGTTCTGGCAGAGCAAAGCAATTTTGTTTTCTTTTGTCAGCTCAAATTTTGTCACATTGATCCAAAAACAAGTATTTTCACCATTCCTTCATTTCAGATTCCCTGCAGCTGTCGTATTGTACCTTACTGTGACGGCATCATGTTTGTCTTGTTTATCCTTTACCCCTCCATCCAGACAGATGTGCTGATCAACGAGTCGACTCCACTCATCCAGCACCACTGCCATTTCTGCTGCTCGGGCTTTTCATCCCATGTATTCAGTTTGTTATTTCCCCTCTTCTTTTTCACAGCAAATAGAATCAGGTTTATTTGATCATCTTTCTGAATCCCAGTGAAAGGTTATCGACCTGATGGTTTTAACTCCGATTATTTTTCCAGTAGATGATCTGCTGAGTATTTCCAGCATTGAGATTTTATTTTATTGCCTTGGTGTATTACTGAGTGCTTGAATGGGAGAAGAAATATGGGTTGGGTTAAGTGGAGATGTTTCGATCATGGAGTGGATTTAGAAAAATAGACGTAAAAGGGGAGGGTGCATGGAAATAGTTAATTCATCTTTTCAAATTGTTTTTTGAGCTATGATTGTGTTCTCCTCTTATTGCAATTTTGGTAATTCAATTTTAGCGAGAAACTCATCTATTTTGTCTTCTTTCCCTTCAATCTCAGTTCGGTATAATTGGTCCTAGAATTCCTTAAAGTTTTCATTGATCTCTGTTGGGTTTTATGTAATTTGTTTGTCTTTTTTCCTTGATGCCAAAACCGTTCTTTTAGCTTGTTCTGTTTTAAGCTGCCAAGCTAGTATTTTGTGCGTTTTTTTCTCCTCACTCGTAATACTTCTGCTTTATTTTCATTATGTTCTTCTCCACCTTATACATTTGTAGTGTTTCATATTTTTTTTTGTCTGCCAATTCTCTTCTTTTTGTTGTATCTTTCCTTGACACTAGATCTTTTTCTGTACTTACTATTTCCCTTTCCAGCTGTTCTATTTCCCGATTGTAGTCCTTTTTCATCTTAGTTACATAACTTATTATCTGCTCTCTGATGAAGGCTTTCATTGCATCCCATAATATAAATTTGTCTTTCACTGATTCTATATTGATTTCAAAGTACATTTTAATTTGGCGCTCAATAAATTCTCTAAAACCCTGTCTTTTAAGTAGCATGGAGTTTAATCTCCATCTATATGTTCTTGTTGGGATGTCCTCCAGTTCTATTGCTAATAACAGGGGTGAGCGTTCAGATAACAATCTAGCTTTATATTCCATTATCCTAAATCTCCCTTGGATATGGGCTGACAACAGGAACAGGTCAATCCTTGAGTATGTTTTATGTCTACTCGAATAATGTGAGTAGTCCTTCTCCTTTGGGTGTTGCTTCCTCCATAGATCCAAAAGTTGCATTTCCTGCATTGATTTAACCATAAATTTGGCTACTTTGTACTTTCTGCTAGTCTTTTGTCCAGTTTTATCCATCTTTGAATCCAAATTAAGGTTAAAGTCCCCTCCTATCAATATATTCCCCTGTGTTTTTACAATCTTCAAAAAAATATTTTGCATAAACTTTTGATCCTCTTCATTAGGTGCATATATATTGACCAAATTCCAGAGTTCTGAATATATCTGACACTTTATCATTACATATCTCCCTGCTGGATCTATTATTTCCTCCTCTGTTTTGATTGGTACATTTTTATTGATTAATATAGCTACACCTCTGGCTTTTGAATTATATGATGGTGCTGTTACCTGCCCTACCCACTCTCTCCTTCATCTCTTCTGTTCCACTTCAGTTAGATGTGTTTCCTGCACGAATGCTATATCTATTTTTTCAGTAAATTTAATATCCTCTTCCTTTTGATTTGGTTATGTATTCCATTAATATTTATAGTCATATAGTTCAACATAGCCATCTCATACTTTGTTTAAATCTCATTTCCGATTCCTCACCACCACCTTTCCCCTTTTCCCCATTTCCATTTCTCAGTTTTCTTTTTTTGAACGCACTGTATGACAACACTTCTAAAACATAAAATATTTCCACCATTCCCACATCTATAATTCCCTTAACCCCAACTGTCCCCCATCTCTGAGTCACCCCTTGTCCCTTGCTGGGCAACCACAACTTCCCTCTCCATTCAGACTGCGAACCCGTTCGCAAGTGTCAACTGATTTCGCAGTAACTGTTATTCTCTCCCACCCAACCCCCTCCAGAAAAGACTTTTATCTTCACATTATAACAAAGCTCCTACTCGTTTCTTCTCTTTTTCTTTTTATGTTTTATTTATTTATTTGTTAACTCCTCCTCTTTTCTTTCCCCCTACTCCCTGACTTCCCTTTTCTTCCCTCCTTAAGTTCTTACTTATACATTATTTTTACATCTTTATATATAGTTTATTGTTGTTCTTTGTTCTTGTTACATCTCTTCATCTCTCTGTCTGTCTTGCAGGTGTTCTGCAAATTCTCGTGCATTCTCCAGATCCGAGAACAGTCCGTTTTGCTGCCCCGGGTAACTATTTTAAGCACCGCTGGATATCTTAACATAAATTTAAATCCTTTCTACCATAGGATCGATTTTGCTGCATTAAACTCCTTCCTCTTCTTTAGGAGCTCCAAACTTAAGTCGGGGTAGAAAAAAAATTGACCTTTGTATTCCAGTGGTTTTTTCTCTTCTCTAATTTTATTCATTGCCTTCTCCAATATATTTTCTCTTGTCATGTATTTCAGGAATTTTACTAAAACGGATCTTGTTTTTTGTTGTGACTGTGGTTTCGGGGCTAATGTTCTGTGTGTGCTTTCTATTTCCATTCCTTCCTGCATTTCTGGCATTCCCAGGACCTTTGGGATCCATTCTTTTATAAATTCTTTCATATCTTTGCCTTCTTCATCTTCCTTAAGGCCCACTATCTTTATATTGTTTCACCTACTATAGTTTTCCATTATATCCAACTTCTGGGCTAACAACACCTGTGTTTCTTTAATTTTTTTGTCACTTTCTTCCAATTTTTTTTTTAGGTTGTTCACTTCCATTTCTACTGCCATTACACGTTCTTCCACATTTTCTGATCCTTTCCCTACATCTGTTATGACCAGCTCTATTTTACTCACTTTTTCTTCTGTACTTTTCATTTCACTAAATTCTAGTGTCAGCCATTCTTTTAATGCTTTCATTTGTTCATGAAAAATAATTTTTCTTTATGTACTCTCCATTCATTTTACCTCCTATTCCTCTGTGCAGAGCTTGGTGTTCTCCTTCTTCTTCTTCTGTGTCTGCTCTTGTGTTTGTGTCTTCTATTTCTCTTCCTTGTATCTGTGTCTCTTTGGACTTTCTGGTTGAGCTGCTTGTCTCAGTTTTTTGCGTTTTTTTTTCCATGGTTTCTTGATGTTGGTCCTCTTCTTCTGGGCTGTTTATCTGTTGTGTCTCTTGCTTCCTTTTTTCTTTCTCATCCCTCCCTTTCTAGTTGCTTTCTTTATCTTCCAGCTGGGAGCCCTGCTGTCGGGCATCTCACAGCTGTTGGTGCTGTGGAGTTTAACTCCACAGCCGGTCCCCCTCCCGTCAGTATGCTCCTTGTCGTGCGCATCGTGCCTGCACGATTCTTCGCGTATCCGCAGTGGTGCACCCCTGTTTGGCTCCGTGAGCCATTTTTGCTGTCCCACAGTTGGTGGGTCGCGACCCTGCGGTGTCTCCACTCACCTCGGGGAGCGGGCTCCTCTTTCCACGGTGGGTCCCTGCTTTTTCGTGCAGGTAAGGCCTTCACTTTCTCTTCTGGTGTCTTTATTCTTTTCTTCCTGTTGTTTTGGCTTTTCTTTCTGAGGAGCCATTTTCTCCACACCTTTATTTTTTATTCGTTATGATTTGTGTGTCTGGAGCTGTAATGGAGGATTAAAACCATGTGCACAGATGCTTTTTGCTTATGTGGAACTGACGACATTGGGTCCACACGCAGGTCACCTTACTTTCAGAACTAGCAGATGTAATTAAACTCAGCCATGGGGATTTATCTGAAGATACACTTTGAAATGGAATTCCACTGTGAGGCCCAGGGAAAGCAGTTGTCAAATGCAACACTCTGAAATTGACGAATTGGTCACAACCTGTCTTGCTCGAGAAGTTTTAATAAGTCTTTGTATCTACGAGATAAACCAGGAAATCATAACATCCTGGTTCCATAATAATTAATCTTCTAAATTGTAGAATATAATGTTCAATTTTGATTTTGACTGATAAATATTAGAAGGAGTAGGCGCATGATTAATTCTTTTTGGGGTATATAAGCCTGTGGTCCTGCTACTGAAGTTTAGACTCTCCGAGGGGTGGGAGCACCCCTTGTCAAGAAGGAAGAACAGCCAGAGTCCGAGCAACGTCCCGGTCGGGGGAGGTGGAGAAGCTGCTACCGGCGCCCTGACAACCTACTACAAGTGTGCAGTTGTTGCCTCGCTTCGGCAGTTGGGACCAGCCCAGGCATTGATAAGTATAGTTGGGAAGGGCTTGCATATTGTAGTGTGAAATCAGCTTTTGAATTAGTAATAAACATTTGTATAAACTGAACTGCTCTCGGTGTGTGTGTGTCTATTTTCTTTCGGTGGCTCAAACACTGTGACCAATCTAAAATGAACAAAATGAGAGGTATAAGTTTACCCAAGACAGGGGCTTTGCTTTTTCTTCACTTATTTCCTTTTTTTCTGGAGAGGGCTGGTATTCTCCTACCGGCCCCTACTCCATTACATGACTCTTCCAGTTTATCTTTCTTATTGAGGGGGATTCCACAATGTAACTTTGTTATTTGAATGAATTCATCAGAATGAACATGTGATGTGATTTTTACCCGCCGTCTAACCTTGTAAGTGAGTGAGTCCCACCTTTTGACCTTGTTTTCTCATTGGAGTTCGACATTGAAAATGTTTTGTTAGTGAGTTCGACAGTGTAACCTTGTGATGTGAGTGAGTTCCAAAGAATAATCATGTTTTCTTTGTGAATCCCATATTGTAAACTTTATGTTAGTGAGTCCCACAGTGTAATCATGTCTTCTTTATGAATCCCACATTGTAAATGTAATGTGAGTGAGTTCCACAGTGTAAACTTGCTTTGTGGGAGATTTGCACGGTATAATCTTGTTTACTTAGTGAATCCCACATTGAAAATGTTATGTGAGTGAGTCCCACAGTGTAAACTTGGTATGTGGGAGATTTGCACGGTATAATCTTGTTTACTTAGTGAATCCCACATTGTAAATGTTATGTGAGTGAGTCCCACAGTGTAAACTTGGTATGTGAGAGATTTGCACAGTTTAATCTTGTTTACTTAGTGAATCCCACATTGTAAATGTTATGTGAGTGAGTTCCACAGTGTAAACTTGGTATGTGAGAGATTTGCACGGTATAATCTTGTTTACTTTGTGAATCCCACATTGTAGATGTTATGTGAGTGAGTCCCACAGTGTAAACTTGGTATGTGAATAATTTTCACAGTGTGACCTGGTGATGTGAGTGAGTTTCAAAGTGTGACATTTTTATGGAAGTGAACTTCACAGTATCAACCTGTAAAGTTCTTGAGTCTCAGAGTATAAAATTGGGATTTTAAAATGGAAAGGAACTACAAACACGAAAATAAATGCCATTTTGGGAAACGTTTAATCTTTGTTTTCACAAGCTATGAACTGTGTTGTGTATAAATTAACAGCACATGTAAAACGATTTTTCTTCAAGAAAACAAAATGTACATCAGGAAATTCACATCGACATTTCAATTTTAAATATGTGCTAAAATGTAACTACAAACACTAAAATAAATGCTATTTTGGGAAAAGTTTTATCTTTGTTTTCACAAACTATGAACTGTGTTGTATATAAATTAATTTCATATGTGAAACGTTCTCAGAGGTTGGAAAAAAATACTTTTCTACAAGAAACAAAATGTAGATCAGGAAATTCACATCCTCATTTCTATTTTAAAAAAACATAATATAAATGCTAAAATGAAACTACAAACATTAAAATAAATGCTTTTTTGGGAAATGATTAAACATTGTTTTGACATCTATGAACTGTCATGTTTAAATATTAATAGCACTTGTAAAACAGTTAAAGAAGTTGAAATATGTACTTTTCAACCAGAAACATGAATGTAGTTAGGGAAATTTGCATTTAAGTTTCAATTTCATCAAGGATTCCACAGTGTCAATCTGTCAGGTTAGTGTGTCTCCGGCGGCTGCGTCCCTGCGGAGACTATCGACGACTCAACGAGGCAACCATTCCTGACCGTTACCCCATCCCTCACATCCAGAACTTTACGGCCAACCTGCACGGTGCGAGGGCTTTCCCCAAGGTTGACCTGGTGTGCGGATATCACCAGATCCCGGTGCACCCTGAGGACGGACCCAAGATGGCCACATCACCCACTTTGTCAATATAAGCATCTGTATGAGTTAACCCTTGGATTACCAAATTAATCATCCTTTGGAATGTAGCAGGGGCATTTTTCATGCCAAAAGGTAACACGTTATACTCATATAAACCGGATGGAGTTACAAAAGCCGAAATATTCTTTCCTCTCCCAGTTAAAGACAGACACCAGTAACCTTTCAACAAATCCAACTTAGTAAGAAATTTAGCTTTGCCAATTTTATCAATACAGCCATCTGTTCTCGGAATAGGATAAGCATCTGTTTTAGTTACTGAATTAACCTTCCTGTAATCTGAACTGAACCTAATAATTCCATCTGGTTTCGGTACCAGAATACAAGAAAAAAAATCTTTCTGAGTTTGAAGGTCTAATAATGTCATTTCTCAACGTAAATTCCATCTCCTGATCCATGATTTTACTCCTTAATGTATATACTATATGGGTGTTTATTCATGGGACTTGCTTCTCCCACGTCTACATCATGATAAATCACTGATATGTTTATTTTGGCACATCAGGAACAAATCTGTAAATTTCAAAATTACTTCCTTCAATTGCATCTTTTTCTTGTGATTTAAGATGACCTAACTTTTCCTCCAAATTTTCCAAAATTGCAGAGTTCGACAGGCGCTCAGGAACCATGGTTTCTTTAAGGTTACCCTCACAAGATTTTGTTGCCATAATCTTATGATCGATAACTTCTTCAACCCTCTCAACAGCAAACACCTCTGAAACACATGGTTCTCCACTCCCCTTATCCTCATCATAAGGTTTGGGGGTGGTGCACATCTCTGCGAATGAACCGGCCCTGTTTGTACCGCTGCGCTGGCGGGGCAGCTGAAGAAGATGGCGCTGTCAGGGCTTGCTTATTGCCTCGTGGCCTCAGTTTGTGTCCCAGGCCACTTCATGACGTCACCACTGCGTGGGGCAGAACAAACGTTGGCCTTAAATTGGGGCGCTCCAAATTCAATTAAACAATTGTCCTGGAAATTCCATCAAGTCCTGTGGTGTTTTCTGTGTGTAGCGGCCATGACATTGGTGACCCTGCAGAGCCCAGATGACATCTGGTCTCAAATCATGGATTCCTCGGCGATCAGCACTGTCTCTGTGAAGCTCCCCCATTCTGGACCCACCGGCCCCGCACATGGATCAGGCAGGTGGAGGCGGAGCTTCAACTCCGGCAGATCACCATGTGTGTTCTACCACATGGTGAGTGTCCTCAACAAGGAAACAGCAGCCAGAGTTGATGATCTGATCCATGATCCCTCTGAGGAGGACAAGTACATTGCCCTCAAAACCCTCCTCCTCAGCATCTTTAAACTCTCCTTGGTCACCATTATCCCTATCCATGATAGGCCGAATTAATGCTATTAAGATGATGATCTTACCTAAATTTTTATAAATATTCCAAGCTATACCTATTTTTGTTCCTAAATCTTTTTTTGATAAGGTCGATTCTAAATTGTCCTCGTATATCTGGCAAAACAAGAATCCTAGATTGGGGAAAAAATATTTACAGAAATCTAAACTAGAGGGAGGGTTGGCATTACCCAACTTTAGAATTTATTACTGGGCAATTAATATTAGTTATTGGTTGAATTATTCAGAATTATCTCTAAATCCCCATTGGGTAAATTTAGAAATTAAACCGATACAAAATTTTTCAATTAGCTCTATTTTGGGAGCTGCTCTCCCTTTTACTCTTACTAAATTATATAAACAAATTGATAATCCAATGGCTAAACATACACTACGTATATGGTTTCAATTCCGGAGATTTTTTGGCCTAAGTCATTTTATCTTGGAAACTCCTATTGTACTAAATTTCCTTTTTCATCCCTTTCTAATTGATCAAGCTTATTTACTCTGGAAAGTTAAAGGTATAACATGCTTTTCGGATTTATTCTTGGATAACTCTTTCATGTCATTTGAACAATTATCCATGAAATATGATTTACCTCGATCTCATTTCTTTCGATATTTGCAGATTAGGAGTTTCTTAGTTTCGACTTTACCCTCTTTTCCCAATCGGGAGACTACGACTGTTTTAGAGGATATACTATATTCAACATTCCCTCCAAAAGGTGTGATATCTAAATTATATAATATAATTACAAAAATAAATTCTGGGACTTTTGAAAAGTTTAAAAATGATTGGGAAAGAGAACTCAACCTTCATATTTCTAATGAAAATTGGAATAAAATTCTGCGACTGGTAAACTCTTCTTCTCTATGTGCAAAACATTCACTAATACAGTTTAAAGTTGTTCATAGAGCTCATATGTCTAAAGATAAACTCCATCGCTTTTATTCTCATATCGATCCTATATGTGATAAATGTCAATTAGAAATAGCTTCCCTTACACATATGTTTTGGTCCTGTCCCTCTTTACAGAATTATTGGAAGGAAATTTTTTCCATTATATCTACTGTTTTGAATATTGATTTACAACCACATCCCATTACTGCAATTTTTGGATTACCTATGATAGATTTGACTTATTTATCTCTTCCTGCGGATCGTATGATTGCTTTTCTTACACTAATGGCTAGAAGATCTATACTATTAAATTGGAAAGAGGTAAATCCTCCCACTGTTTTCCAATGGTTTACCCAAACTATACTATGTTTAAATTTAGAGAAAATTAGAAACTCTGTCTATGAATCCCCTTCTAAATTTGAGTTAACCTGGCGACCATTTATTCAATATTTTCATTTCTGGTGAGTTGATCTGGCTCTGTTTTCTTTCTATGATTATGTATGATAATTGGGCTGTAAGATGAGATCCGTGCAGTCTCTTCAATCTGAGGCGCCTGCAAGCTCACACCAAGACACAAGAGAAACTTGTCCGTGAACTACTCTTTGCAGATGATGCCGCTTTAGTTGCCCATTCAGAGCCAGCTTTTCAGCGCTTGACGTCCTGCTTTGCGGAAACGCCAAAATGTTTGGCCTGGAAGTCAGCCTGAAGAAAACTGAGGTCCTCCATCAGCCAGCTCCCCACCATGACTACCAGCCCCCCCACATCTCCATCGGGCACACAAAACTCAAAACGGTCAACCAGTTTACCTATCTCGGCTGCACCATTTCATCAGATGCAAGGATCAACAATGAGATAGACAACAGACTCGCCAAGGCAAATAGCGCCTTTGGAAGACTACACAAAAGAGTCTGGAAAAACAACCAACTGAAAAACCTCACAAAGATAAGCGTATACAGAGCCTTTGTCATACCCACACTCCTGTTCGGCTCCGAATCATGGGTCCTCTACCGGCATCACCTACGGCTCCTAGAACGCTTCCACCAGCGTTGTCTCCGCTCCATCCTCAACATCCATTGGAGCGCTTTCATCCCTAACGTCGAAGTACTCGAGATGGCAGAGATCGACAGCATCGAGTCCACGCTGCTGAAGATCCAGCTGCGCTGGATGGGTCACGTCTCCAGAATGGAGGACCATCGCCTTCCCAAGATCGTGTTATATGGCGAGCTCTCCACTGGCCACCGTGACAGAGGTGCACCAAAGAAAAGGTACAAGGACTGCCTAAAGAAATCTCTTGGTGCCTGCCACATTGACCACCGCCAGTGGGCTGATATCGCCTCAAACCGTGCATCTTGGCGCCTCACAGTTTGGCGGGCAGCAACCTCCTTTGAAGAAGACCGCAGAGCCCACCTCATTGACAAAAGGCAAAGGAGGAAAAACCCAACACCCAACCCCAACCAACCAATTTTTCCATGCAGCCGCTGCAACCGTGTCTGCCTGTCCCGCATCGGACTTGTCAGCCACAAACGAGCCTGCAGCTGACGTGGACATTACCCCCTCCATAAATCTTTGTCCGTGAAGCCGAGCCAAAGAAGAACGGTAGAGGGAGGCAGATACTGTAACACCAGGCTCATTGTATTGTTCATTTATAATAATTAAAACATTTAATTTGTATGCTCCATTTTTTTGTGGAAACTTCCAAACATTCCATGAACTTCTATTCTAATCAGATTTTGTTCATTTAAATAGGTCACCACTAAAAGCCCAAATAGTTTGATCTCTTCAGTACACAGCACAAAATTAAATTCTTTACCTGGGTTTGGTTCAACGTCACTTCAGTCTGCTTCATTATTTTTTCAGACCCTCATTTTGTGCTTTCTGCTTTGCCCAGCCGATTCACCAAATGGGCGTCCAACTGTCTTCTCAGTTTGATCCAACGTCTCCTCTATAAACTTAAACAAACCAAGGAGACATAAGTTAAAATTTTCACATTGGCATTTTCAAACACAAAACTGACGCTGTGACTTGCAGTTTCACGTCATAATCCCACTTGCTAAACTTGCAAGCAACTGCAACACATCCTACAGCTGGAAAATTGCAAGCGAACTGCTTGGTTAAAGCAAAGATTCCACCCAGTCACCCCATTAAAGGCCTCCAAGTTAACAACAGATAGCAACCTGAAAATTAAGTACAAAGATCTGTATCAGGAAGATTAATGGACTTTAAAAAATAATCATTTCCACTATTGAAAGAAAACTCCTTTGGGAACACCAGGCTCTTGTTGAACAATTCCTGTTGTATTCCTCAAAATGGTTTGAATCTTGATTTCAAGCAGAGTCATTTAGTGAGATTGTTGGTCCAGAACAAACCCTGCCCACATTCTCCCTTAAATACCTGCAAAGACCTGGTTCAACTCTGCTCCATGCTAAAACTATCAAATAATTTCTGAAGAGATAACAGACTTCAGATGCTGGTACATTGAGTCAAAAAAAAAACACGAATGCTTCCTTGAACAACACACCTCTCTCTGAAAATCAACAAGAATATTCCTGAACAGTAATTGTTTACCTTTCTAGCACCAAACCTGGTGAACTTTATATATGTTCAATTCTGTGCACAGTATAAGAATGGCCTGCAACCAGTGAACTTGGAGGAATGAGAAATGAGATTGGACTGTGAACCAAAGAACTGTTCTGAACTTACACACACATTACACACACGTGCACTTAGAATTAGAAGGGGGTTAAGTTTGGTAAAGTAAGTTAAAAGTAGTAAAATAGTGATGAGTTAAAGTGTAAATCTGTGTTCATGTTGAAAGATAATTAAAATCAACTTTTGTTTAAGTCACCATTTGTCTTGGTGAATATCTCTTGCTGCTGTGTTTTGGGATCCTCTGGTCTTGTAACACAGCACCAAGCTTCAGAACAACCCGAATTCTTTAGGTTATGATAATAATCCATTAATGGGTCCCGGCATCTTTTGAAAGTTATTAATTGAGTCTTCAATAATTTTTGTAAATATCAACACGACATAATATCATTTTACTGTTGTGTTTGTGTCATTGGAGAATTCCCTTCCCTTTCAATCAGGTTTAGAGTTTTGGGTGCCGTATTTGAGAAAAGATGTGCTGGTGTTGGAGAAGGTCAGAGATGATTTACTGGAATGATATCAGGAATGAAAGGGTTAGTGTATGAGAAACAATTGTCGACTCTTCGACTGTACTAGTTGGAGTACAGAAGGATAAGGGGGACCTCAGAGGCATTTCAAATGCTGGAAGGCCTGGACAGAATACATATGGCAAAGATGTTTCCCATGGTAGGGGATTCGAAGACAGGAGAGCATAATTTCACAATAAAAGGGTGTCAATTTAAAACAAATGTGAAAATGTTGATTTTGTCAGTGGGTCATTGAACTGTGGAATTGAGGTCATTGGGTGTATTTAAGGCAGAGATTGACAGGTATTTGATGCGTCAAGGAATCAAGGGTAATGGGGAGAAAGCTGGGGAGTGGGCGTGAGTGGAAGAATGGTAGAACAGACTCGACAGGCCAACTTCTGCTCCTATATCTTGTGATCTATATCCTGCTGGAGACCTAGACAACCTTCCTCTTGTATTCCATTCTTATAAAACCGTCTGCATCATGGTTTTATGTCATGTGAACCCATTTCCAATTGAATTCCATGTTATGTGACCCAATGCAAATTCTGCATTGAAAGGGCTGCAGCTTCCAAATTTTAAAAATTATTATCGAGCAGCTCAAATGAGATTTCTTGGTTCTTTTTTTTTAAAGAGTTAAAATAGAATCAAATAAAATAGGAGAGGGAAAAACAGAATAATTTATATCCATGGGAATCGAAATTAATGGTTGGTGATAAAGATGCACCATTGTTGAAACATTTGATTAATATATGGAATAAAATAAATGATGTAATTGGTGTAAGTGGATGTACATCACCCAGAATGGCTTTGATTCATAATCCTTGTATCTTTTTCAAAGGATCATCAATTTCTGGGAAATGGGTTTCGTAAGGGAATTATAAATGTTGAAGATTGTTATGAAAGGGGTCAATTAATGTTATTTGAGCAATTGAGAAATAAATATCGTATAACTCATAGCAATCTTTTTTGCTATTTCCAACTAAGAGCATATTTGAAGGATAAGTTGGGACCAACCATGTTGTACTGAAATAGAAATTCCTTATAAAGAGGAATTGTTAAAAAATGTACTTCAATGATGTCCTCTTGATTACAAATTGGAACTTTTAAATGAAGTGTTCATATGTCGGGACAAATGTGGGAAATGGTTCTGAATATTGTAATTGATTGGCAAATATGGGCAGATTCATATAAGGATCTCAATGTAAGATATAAATTAGTTCAGTATAATTGTTTTTACATCAGTCATGTAGCAGATATCAGCAGGGATTTTATCTGAAAGCTGCACCTGGAGTCAGGTGACTCAGGCTGTTGGATTTGAAAAGCTCAACAGGAAGTTGATTTCCAATAGAGATCTTGTGATCCTGGGGAGTTGTATTAATTCACTTCAACTCAGCAGTGTGGAACTATTGACCAGAGTTCCCCACTGCAGCAGTGAGGAAGGAATTCACAACTAGTTTTTCTTCTACAGTTACTTCTAACATCAGTGAAATTGAATAGAATAAAATCAGAATTATCAGTTTAATGTTTTAGGTGTGGTGAAGATGTCACAACTTTCTTGCATTCAACTTAGCTTGAGATCTTAGATCCTAGATATTAGATGTGAGATCTTTTTGGGGAGAATTACAAATATTTTGGAACAAGTTACAGGAGATGTTTTTCTGCAAAATCCGACCTTATTTGTATTAGGAAATATTGAAGGAACAAGGCCCAAATTTAAACTATTAATATATCAATTGAAATTTGTTAAATTAACATTAGCGGTGATGAGGAAATGTATTGAACTTACTTGGAAATCACATATATTTTTAGGGATGCCAAGATGACATGCAAAAATTCAAAATTGTATTCCTTTGGAAAAAATTACATACAGCTTGAGAAATATATACTCTATGCTTTTGCAAATTTGGCTCCTGAATATTCAAATATTAGGCTTCAATTTGTAATAATGCCCTTTCCATCCCTCTAGACATGTGAGATTCTCCTCTACATTGAAAATTTGTTCTTTAGATTTGTTAGATTTCTTCATCACCGTGAACGCTGGGAAAGTGGAGGACTAGTGCGGGGCACCAGAAAACAAAAAGACCACACCACACCAACATCTGAGAAGCAGAGAATTCAAACCACAGGTCAGTGACCAAGGAAGCAGACCAGTGAGGGGTTCTGCAGCTGAAGGACACACATAGGTGGCAGGCAGTTGGTTACTTGAGGAGAGGAATCCACGCAGGCTGTGGGCCTCTGTACAAAGCAGTCAAGGAACTAACACCAGGCCATGGACTGCTAGAGACTGGTTGAAAACTGGCTAAAAGGGTGTCAGGTATCAGACCTGGGATACGAATGGGTGCTGAATGGTTCCTTATCATGTCAGAGTTTAAAAACTAGAGCTCACATTGCCAATGACTTGGATTGGTCTGTGAGCACTGAAAGAGAATCCACAGACCCTCAGTGACTTGGCCCAGGGTTTGGGGTGGTGGGGGGGGGGGGGGAGAAGCACTCAGACTTTCTCTGACCGCAAGAGGCATTTCAGGCAATTTCTTTCAATGGTGAATCTGTCTGCCTTACAGTAGGAAAAATCAATTTTGTGTGATATGACACTTTTTAATTACATGACAGTAAATTGTCTCCTGAAATAGAGAGAGAGGTTCAAGTTTCTAGCTATTACAAACTACACTCACCAGAGCCAATTGGATTATACCTCTTCCCACTTTTTGTTTTTGCAAGGACACTATTGATTTTATCACAACTCCTCTGCTGCATCTGTCCTGTGACAGATTATATATTTTACATTGTATATAGATATATTTTTGAAAGAGATGGATTGTAGGAGTCGTTTAGGTCACAAACAAACCCAAATACTTCAAAAAACAGCTCTTATTTAAAATGCAAGAGCTTTGCTGAGAGTGAGTCATGCAGGCGCCGAAAGCCTTTGCAAATACAAAACAAGGAGACTGTTTTGCTAAATAATTTCAAAAGCAGTGTAAATGGATTATTATTTTGAAAGCAAGAGATGATTGGATTCAAAAGTTTGGGTCCAGTGCAGTCATCTAGCTGGTACAAGTTTGCTGTTCTAATTACATCATGTGGTTTTGCAAGCAGAGAGGAGAGATCAGATAGGCTTTTCCTAAAAGAGAGAGAGAGAGGTGGGGGGAAGAGGGTGGGGGAGAGAGAGAGAGAGAGAGAAAGAGAGAGAGAGAGAGGGAGAGAGAGAGAGAAAGAGAGAGAGAGAGAGAGAGAGAAAGAAAGAGAGAGAGAGAGAGAAAGAGATGGCAAGCTGGCATCTTGTTGAAACTACATTTTAAAGATGGGTTGTGAAACTTTGTTGTCCATACAAGAGGAAATGGCTGACTAGAAATGATGTTTCACCTGAAATAAGGGAAACAAAAGGAAATCAATGGTGACCTGCAGAAGAGGTTATCATTTGGAAAACCCTGATGGTGAAAGTTTCTTTGGCAAGACACCAAAGTGGCTGATCAGAGGGAATCAGTTTTTGTGTGTCCAATGAGCAAGAAATCCCTCTCTGAAACCAACATGAACCTTCCTGGAGGCTTTTAAGCACCAGAGCTTGGTGAAAATTCATAAATGTTGAATTCTGTGCACAGTATAAGAATTGATAGATATCGCTGAACTTAGAGGAGTGTCAAAGAACTTTATAAACATTAAATACACCGGAACTTAGAATTAGAAGGGGACAATGTAAGGCTATTAAATTAATAGTGATAAGTTAAAGTTTGAATCTGTTTTTTTTGTTTATAGAAAATTAAAGACAACATTAACAGAAATAAGCCTGCCAATGTGGATACCGCTTCACCCATTCAGTGCCCCCATCCCAGACGATGAGGGTGTCCACCTAAGGTGCATGCAGCTGGTGTTTTATTTCTGGGGGGGGGTGTAGCAGTTGTGAACCAGGCTGAGTGGGCAAGGTTCTTTGGCGGGCGCATGAAATCATAAGGCAGACAGCTGGGAACTCATCCATTTAATTGACCGCATCCACGTGGTGTTGCGTGCCGAGGAACGGCACGTTGATCTGTGGATTCTCCTGCCAGAAGATGTGGGACTCTCTCATGGCTTAATTTAAACCTGTGGTCCGGTGGATCTGCAACAGACTCATAATTATTTCCCACCTTGACCCATGGAGCCCAGGACATGCTATAAATAGAAGAAGCCTTTAAAGACTGAATAAAGCAGTTTTGTGTTGACTAACCTGGTATGTGTGTGTGTGTGGGTGTTGCTTTAGTAGCTCTATCGAAGTTTCCGCTACATATATAAATATTTGGGAGGATTATCACACTTACAGGACACTTTTCATCCATCTCACAGCCTGTGGGAAGATGCTATTCCCCAGCATGTAAGTCTTGATTTTGATGATGGACGTGGTTAAAGATGATGTTCACTAGATCAAAATGGTCTTTGTACTATTCCTTGAGCCCAATTTGAACAACACTCCCAGTAAATGTCATCTACAGAAAAAGGGAGACCCCAGTGATCCTCACTACTCTGCATCATTCCTGTCTGATGCTTTACAGCAACTAGGCCATCCAATGGTGCAGCCAGACAGGAGGCTCAACTGCGCTCCTGTAAAATCTCAGGATGAGAGCCGTTGGACTTGACCTCCTCAGTCTCCTTGGGAAGTGTAGCCCTTCCTGAACAAAAAGGAGATGTGATTGCTTTGTGTATTAATACATGTGCTGTATGGATGGGAATTTTATGTGATTGTATTGTCTATTCTTGCTCTTTAACAATCTTTAGTGGATAGAAGTAGTCATTGTACTTTAGGATGTACAATCATGTACAGATTGTCCTTCAATAGCCATTTGGTCCAGATGTCTATTCAGTCCAAGAATACTTTCGTTCACAGGCAGATTTTGAACAATAATACCATTCATACTTAAAGAAACATCGTTTTTAATTTTCTATAAACAAAAACACAAACAGGATCAAACTTTAAGTTATCACTATTAACAGCCTTCAATTACCGCCTTCTAATTTTAAGCGCAATGTATTTAATGTGCATAAAGTTCTTTGTCACAACTCCAAGTTCACCGGTGTCCATCAATTGTTATACTTGTCACATTTGTGGCCCGAAATGTGAAGTTAATAAAACATTAAACACAAGTTTTGTCAGGTAAACTTCTCCGAGTCTTTTTATTTTCCAGTTTCCCTTTGTTCTCCTGCTTGTGTTCTTATCTCTCTCTCTTACCACGTGACTTCCGGTACATCTCATACATATTCATTATCATGACATCCCTCCTTTAATCAGAAATAAACTTTACCTTCATTTACCAATATCCCTTGGAAACATACAAACATCGTAACTAATGGTAATACGATAACTCAACTACATAAAATTTACTTCCTACAGCACTCATACATGCACTTTATGATATAAGATTAAAATACTGTCCCAAAGTTCTAATTAAAACTATAGCACAAAGTCTTCGTATCGTTTGGGCACTTTCCGGTTTCGTTTCGGCCTGCCTGCGATATTGTCATCGCTTCTCGGTTGTTCACTCTCAGCGTCGGAAATACTGCTCGCCATGGCTTCGGGTGTTTCTGGCGCTCTAGTCACTTCATCAGGAGTGCTGGTAACTGCCTCTGGAACATCATCAGGTCTCTCAGTTTCAGCATCTCGTATTGGCCTTTCAACCTCTTCGGTCGATGTATCTCTGGACTGGTACCTTTTTACACCTGATACATTTCTCTTATACAGGACTCCAGTCGGAGACTTGACTGTCACCATACTGCCACTTCTGGATACGACAGTAGAGGGTTCATGGTAATAAGGTGTGTCTAGCTTATCACCAGTTTCATGCCTCACTAGAACATTATCTCCTGGCATGATGACTGAGTACTTGGCTCCACGTTTCGAATCTGTGTACAGCTTTGCTGCACCTTTCTTTTCAGCATCGTGGTCCCTCATCTCCTGGTCGTCTCGGATTTCCTTTATTTCTGGCATTTTTGTACAGATTTTTCTCCCAAAAAATGCTTGTGCAGGACATTTTCCAGTGGTTGCATGAGGCGTTGATCGATAGACAGCCACATAAGATAGCAATGCTTCTCGCCAATTTTGTCCTTCTGCGTGTGCAATCCTCAATCGTTTTTCAATGGACTGATTTTGTCTCTCTACTTCTCCGTTGGCTTGCGGCCATTTTGGAGTTACTTTATGATGGTGGATACCTGTGGTCCTCATGTATTCCGCAAAAGTCTCTGAAATGAATTGTGGACCATTGTCAGAGTATAATGTAACAGGTAATCCATATCTTGCGAATATCTCTGCTAATGCTTGTATTGTTTTTTCAGTGGTTGTGGACTTCAACACCACGTACTCATAGTATCTGCTGTAGTAATCTATCACTACCATAATTGATTCACCCGTCGGTAAAGGTCCAAGAAAATCAACAGCTACGTCGATCCATGGTCCTGTCGGAAGTTGCGTACTCCGGATCGGTTCTGGCAGATTACTCCTACTTGTGATTTGACATCCGTGACAAGTTTTAACAAATTTCTCTGCGTCCTTATCACAACTTGGCCACCATACCTTGGTTCTGAGGTTTTGCTTGGTACCAACAATACCTAGGTGTCCTTCATGCGCTAAGGAT
This sequence comes from Narcine bancroftii, assembly GCF_036971445.1. NCBI lineage: Eukaryota > Metazoa > Chordata > Chondrichthyes > Torpediniformes > Narcinidae > Narcine > Narcine bancroftii. Next base: position 410,478 of record NW_027211852.1, read on the forward strand.
ACGATCTTCGGTCTCAATCTTTGTGGTATCACCAATCTGCAACCTCTCAATACACACTGTCGATGCAACAAAGTTCGTCTCTAATGGGAATGTAAGCCTTGTGAGTACACTTGTCCCATTGTCCACTCTGTATGCATTCTCTTACTTCCCTGAGTTCTGGATCACATTCAGATTCTCTCTCGACTTCCTTCGTAGTCACAGCTTTCGGTGTCGCCTGAATAGCTACGAAGCGTACAAAGCTCTCTGTTTCTGTTCCAAATTCTGACTTGGAATGTGGACCACCATCCTTCACCAATCTTGACAGCTGATCAGCAATGTCTGCTTTCCCTGCAATGTGGATTACTTTATATTTGTAGGGTTGTAGTCTGAGTACCCATCTCTCTATTCTGGCACATGGTTTGGATCTAGGTGCATAGATCACCTCTAATGGCTTATGATCTGTGATGAGTTCAAATTCAATGCCATATAAATATGCGTGGAACATCTCACAGGCCCATACAAGTCCGAGTGCTTCGTTCTCTGTCTGAGAGTATCTTCCTTCCACATCTGATAACGATCTGCTGGCATAGGCAATGATTCTTGGTCCTCCATCATGCATCTGGACCAACACGGCTCCTAAACCAACCGGGCTGGCATCCGCTATGACTTTGGTTGATGCCGCCGGATCGTAATATCCAAGAGTTTTTGCATCTGTCAGGCTTTGCTTCAGTGCTGTGAATGCTTTCTTCTGCTCAGATCCAAAATGAAATGGTACACCTTTCCTGGTTAGTTTCCTTAGTGGTTCTGCCACTGTAGCGAAATTAGGAATGAACTTTGCACAAAAATTGACCAATCCCAGGAAACTCCTCATCTCTGTTGCGTTCTGAGGTGCACGTGCCTCTGCAATAGCTTTCACCTTTGCCTCTGCAGGGTTTAGTCCTTCCCGTGTAAGTCTGTGTCCCATGAAGTCCATTTCTGACACACCGAACTGGCACTTGTTTCCATTCACGGTAAGGCCTGCCTCCTGTAGCCTAGATAGTACACGCCTCAACCGTTGGTCATGCTCTTCCTTCATTGGTGCATGGACTATGATGTCATCAGAAATGTTGGCAACTCCAGGAATGCCTTGAATCACTCGATGGATTTCATACTGGTAGATCTCTGAAGCTGCATTAATTCCAAATGATAGTCTCTTGTAACGATACAATCCACAGTGAGTCACAAATGTTGTTACATCTCAGGAACCTGGATCCAGCTCTAATTGATGATAACCCCACTTCAGATCAATTTTTGAGAATATCTTACTGGTAGTTAGTTCTTGAAGTATTTCCTCCACTGTTGGTATAGGGTGTCATTCTCTAATTATAGCTTCATTGGCCATTCTCATGTCAACACATAGTCTTATGTCACCCTTTGGTTTGGGCACAATCACTATGGGACTGACCCATTGAGTCGAATGTTCCACAGGTTCAATAATGTCTTGTTCGATCAATTCTTTAATTTTGGCTTCGACTTTCTCATGAAGTCAAAACGGAGTTTGGCGCATTGGTTGTGCCTTGGGTTTGACCGTTTCGTCTACCGCTAGCTTCAATTGTCGACCTTTCAGCTTTCCTACTCCTTGGAAGACTGCAGGAAATTCTTGCTTCATATCCTCGTATGACTGAATTGAATTGACACAAGCTCCAATATGATGTATTGCCAGGTCTTGCGCTGTGCTTCTACTCAGCAATGGTTCTCCCCTCTCTTCTATGACCATAAACTCTGCTTCGGTGTACTTATCTCCAGCTTCAACAGTTGCAGTAAAACATCCAATGGTCTGCAATGGCTTGGTTGCTGTGTATGGATACAGTTTCTTGGAACACTTCTTTGAGGTACAGATGATCTTTTTCCTTTTCAACTTCTCCCATAAATGTCGATCAATCACATTACTGTCACTGCCTGAGTCTACAATGACCTGCACTGTCACTCCACCAATGATCACTGGGACCTTCTCATGATGTACTTCATTCAACGTAAATTGGTAACAACTCTGTTCCTCCTGGGTATCATCATCGTCACCGTCTATCTGGCGAATGGTATCTTTTTTTCCAGGATACTTTCCTTTCCCCCAGGCTTTGCCTTTGGAAGTTGTATTCTTCCTCTTCTGGTCTGCATTGGACTTGCTTTTGCACTTCTTTGCAAAGTGGTCCTTACCTCCACACTTTCTGCAAACTTTGCCTTTGGCCGGGCAATATGGGTCTTTTCCAAAGTGACCTCGGTTTCCACATCGATAACACTCCACGTCCTGTGTCGGCGTATATTTTGGTTGGTTATGGCGATGTGAGAGCCTCTTAATTTGCTGGCTTGAGTTGTCTTTCAGGGTCATGGTATGAAATTGCCCTTCAACAGCCTCTAATGCAGCAGCAATGGTTAAAGCATCGGTGAGTTCCAACTCACTCCCTCTTTCCAGTAGACGTCGTCTGAGTTTATCTGATCTACAGTGCTGTACAACTTGATCCAATAATTGGTTGTCCAAATTAGCTGGCATGTAATTGCATCCAACAGCTAGCTGGCGTAGTCTCGTCACGTACTGAGCAATTGTCTGGCCATCTTCTTGTCTCGTTCTCCGAAACAAATGCCGTTGAAATGTAGCATTCGGTGTCACTACATAGTGTGCATTTAATGCATCTACCGCTTTCTGGTACTCATCCTTTCTTCCAGTATTCAAAAGTGTCTTAAATGTTTCCCGAACTGAGGGTCCTGCAGTGAAAAGAAGTAACGCCCTTCTCTACGCTTTTTGTTCAACTGTACCGGTATGTAGAAATAGGCCACGACTGTCGGCGTAGGATTCAAATTCTTCCAGCCATGCCTTCCACTTCACACTTACAGTGCTTGCATCACCCGTTGGGTCAAAATGAGCAATTCCACTATGTGTTAGAAAGTCACAGTTTGCACCAGCCATGAGGAAATATTCCAGCCCCAAAAGTACTGAGTCACAGAGAAAATTTTTATCACCTTGAAGTTGTCTGTAATCCTCTGTAATCTTGTTTAGTCTTTAATTTTCTTCAAGCTTCTTTCATCCTCGTCGCCAATGTCACATTTGTGGCCCGAAATGTGAAGTTAATGAAACATTAAACACAAGTTTTATCAGGTAAACTTCTCTGTGGCTTTATTCTCCCATTTCCTTTGTTCTCCTGCTTGTGTTCTTATCTCTCTCTCATACCACGTGACTTCCGGTATATCTCATACATATTCATTATCATGACATCCTCTCCTCTCTGCTTTCAAAACCACATGACCTTCTTAGAACAGCAAACTGGTACCAGCCAGATGACTGCACTGGACCCAAACTTCTGAGTCCATTCATGTGTTGCTTTAAAAACAATAATCCATTTACGGGTCAACGTGGGGAGAATGTTTAACAGTGATGTACAGTCGACTTTGGCAGATACTGTGACACCTTGTTCACAGTATTGAGAAGGGTTAACAGAGATGTGCGGTAGAATAAGGCAGATTATATGACTCCTGGTTTACAGTAGTGAGAAAGTTTTAAAATGATGCACAATAAACTGTGGCAGATACTGTGAAATCTGGTTCACAATGTGGAGGAGGTTAATGGTGATGTACGGGAGACTACGTAGATACGTCGATACTGGGCTTAAAGTAGGAAAAAAAGCTTTATTGGTGATGTATGGGAAACTGAGACAGTTACTGTGACACCGGGTTCATAGTGGGGAAAATGTTTAACAGAGTTGTACGATAACCTTTGGCGAATAAAGTGACACCAGCTTCACATTGGGGAGAATGTTTAATGGTGATGTACAATAAATTGTGGCAGATACAATAACACCAGGCTCACATTGGGGAGAAGGTTTACTGATGATGTACGGTAGACTTTGGCAGACTCTGTAACACCAAGTTCACAGTAGTGAGAAGGTACAATAGTGATTTATGATAAACTATGGCAGATACAGTAAAAACGGTCTCACACTGGGGAGAAGGTTTAATGGTGATGTGTGGTAAACTTAGGCTGATACTTTAACACCAAGTTAACAGGGGGGAGAATATTTAATGTTGATTAAAGGTAGGCTGAGGCAGAAACTAAGAGACAGGATTCAGAGGAATGTGAAGGTTTAACAGTGATTTACTAAAAACTGTGTCAGATACTGTGACAAGATGGCGCAGAGGGTAGATGTGTGGTTCCACCCTTCCCCAGTTAGACTATTAAATGCTCAATTTTAAAAGTTGTAAATGTGATTAAAAATACTGTTTATAGACTTTTGAATAGTGGAAGATCGAAATAGCTGCAAATGTGAAAAAAAGTGAAAACTCAGTTACAGAAGAAATTACCTTACAAAAGTGTTGAAAAATCGAGGCCTAGTTCAAGTTGAAGTAACGGAGTGGTTGACTGGAGTCCCCAAGCCTCAGAAGACTCCTGCCCGGCTTAGTATTACACCGGCACCATCTTGTGCAATCGCAAGATGGTGCAGGCTCAGCAATGACTTCGGCCGGTTTCAACTCATGCACTCGTTAACTCGGGCGCGAGGGTGGGCCAGCTGAGTGAGGACAGGCCTGCGTGCCTGCAGCATTGCCTGGTGGTCCGGGGGTGCGCAGTGTAGTGTCAGAATACGCACCTGCGCGGTGGGTGGCCCGACCAGGCATGCGCCATGCGTCGAGGGTCCACGAACCTTTGGAGAAGGTGTGGGCTATGGAGGAGCCCGAGCGATGGCCAGTTGACGAGGTAGGCATGCTGTTGTCGGGTGTCCAGACCCGCAGCCACATTGGAAGAGGACCTACTGCTTTGGAGGAAGAAGAGAGCTCAACTTCATTAGAGTTTGAAGAACTGGGGACTGAGGCAAAAGTCGGTCGGCCTCAAAGGGAGGTGATGGATCCTGGACTGGATTCTATGTTTCCAATTCTGGAAGGGATTGCTCTGCTCATGGAAGAAATGGCAAATATATCAATGCAGATGACTCATCAGATGAGTTAAGGATTTTTTGGAAATGAAAACTCAAATGAACACCGTGTGTGAAGAAATAACTTTTATGAAGCAAGATATTAATGTAGTTAAGAGTGATGTTACGAGATGGACACGATCAGTGGATACTGTGCAAGAACATTTTAAAAAGATTGAGGAGGCTTTCTTGAATGCAAGTGTCAAGTGGAGTATAATAGAGAAAAAATGGAAAAAGTGGAAGATCCTTTTGTAGATTGGGAAATTCAGAAGAAGGAATTATTGAAGAAGTTTGACTAATTAGAAAACCAATGTCGTAGAAATAATGTTAAGATAGTAGGTCTTCTGGAAGATATGCAAAGTTCGGATCCGGTGAAGGTTTTGAAGAAATGATTCCCAGAAGTGTTGGGCAGGTAATTCATTTCAGATGGACTGGAATTAGATCGAGTGAACAGAGCGTTAAGGAAGAAAACGTTTCCAGGCCAATTACCACGAGCAGTTTTGATTCGCTGTTTTAAATATCAAGACAGAGAGATGATCCTCCGATTGGCGGTGCAGAAAGCACGGCAAAATCAGGCTCCACTGATGGTTCAAAATAATAGGGTTTTTTTTAATGCAGATCTGATTCAAGAAATTATCAGAAGAGACCGAGAATTTAATTTGGCCTAAGAAGTATTGTGGCGAAAGGGATATAAATTTGCTTTTCGTTATGCGGGAGTATTGAAAGATTTTTATGGGAATTTTCAATCTCAGTTTTTTGAAAATGACCATGATGCTTTAATATTTGCTAATTCATTGCCAGATGTACGAGGAAATGGGCGATGGTCAACATTGTCACCGAAGGGAAGGGTCAACGAGAATGGAAATGGGAAGATTTGAAAATATGGAAAGAATGGGAAAAAAAGTTGAATTGACGCAAAGTCTTCTCGATATTGAAGAAACGGAACAATCATTCGGACTGGAATCACTGGGTTGAATGTTTTTGTTTCAGTACTTTGTGAAAGTCTAACTGGGGGTGGGTGACACTGAGTCCTTTAGTCAGCTGCCACTTGTGGACTTTACCACACCCAGATTTTTAGGGGGCTACTACTTTTGAGTAGTTTGTTTTGGGATTGATTTTTCTCTTTTTTTTTGGAATTTTTAAAATAGGCGGGGATTCGAATACAGCGAGACTTCGAAGGGGAGCATTGTTTTATAGTAGGATTCACATTTGTGAGAAGGTTTAACAGTGATATACTATGAACTGTGTCAGATACTGTGACACCAGGTTCACAGGGGGATCAGATTTAACGATGATATATGGTATGTTGAGGGAGATAATGTGACACCAGGTGCACAGTGAGGATAAGGTTTAATGGTGATGTACTGTAGACTGATGCAGATACAGTGACACCAGGTTCAGAGTTGTAGAGGGTTTAACGATGATGTACAGTAGACTGCCATCCTCAACATCCATTGGAGCGCTTTCATCCCTAACGTCGAAGTACTCGAGATGGCAGAGGTCGACAGCATCGAGTCCACGCTGCTGAAGATCCAGCTGCGCTGGGTGGGTCACGTCTCCAGAATGGAGGACCATCGCCTTCCTAAGATCGTGTTATATGGCGAGCTCTCCACTGGCCACCGTGACAGAGGTGCACCAAAGAAGAGGTACAAGGACTGCCTAAAGAAATCTCTTGGTGCCTGCCACATTGACCACCGCCAGTGGGCTGATATTGCCTCAAACCGTGCATCTTGGCGCCTCACAGTTTGGCGGGCAGCAACCTCTTTTGAAGAAGACCGCAGAGCCCACCTCACTGACAAAAGGCAAAGGAGGAAAAACACAACACCCAACCCCAACCAACCAATTTTCCCCTGCAGCCGCTGCAACCGTGTCTGCCTGTCCCGCATCGGACTTGTCAGCCACAAACGAGCCTGCAGCTGACGTGGACTTTTACCCCCTCCATAAATCTTCGTCCGCGAAGCCAAGCCAAAGAAAGAAGACAGTAGACTGAGACAGATACTGTGACACTGGGTTCACAGCAATGAGAATGTTGAATAGTAATGTCGATAAACTGTGTCAGATACTGTGACACTAGGTTCACAGTGGGGAGAAAGTTTAACGGTCATGCCAGGTTCACATGGGAATAAGGTTTAACGGTGATGTATGGTATGTTGAGATAGATAATGTGACACCAGGAGAACAGTGGGGATAAGGTTTAATGGTGATGTACTGTAGACTGAGGCAGATACAGTTACAGCAGGTTCACAGCGGGGAGGAGGTTTTATGGTGATGTAAGGTAGACTTTGGCAGATACTGTGACACCGAGTTTACAGAAGTAAGAAGGTTTAACTGTGATGTACAATAAACTGTGTCAGTTAACGAGATACCAGATTCACAGTGGGAATTAGGTTTAACAGTGATGTATGGAAGGCTGTGGCAGATACTTTGACACATGGTTCACAATGGGGAGAGGTTGATCACTGATGTATGATAAACCGTGGAAGATACTGTGATAGCAGGTTCACAGTGGGGATAATGTTTTAAGGTGATATACGGTAGACTGAGGCAGAAACTGTGAGACAGGATTCACATTTGTGAGAAGTTTAACAGTGATGTACTATAAACTGTGTCAGATACTGTGACGCCAGGTGCACAGTGGGTATAAGGTTTAACGATGATGTACGGTAGACTGAGTCAGATACTGTTACTCCGGGTTTTCAGTAGTGAGAAGGTTTAAAAGTTATGTACAATAAACTGTGGCAGATACTGTGAAAGCAGGTTTACTATGGGAATAAGGTTTAACGGTGATAAAAAAAATAAACTGTGGCGGATAAAGTGACAGAAGTTTCACAGTAAGAAGAAGGTTTAACGGTGATGTAAAATAAAATGTGGCAGATAAAGTGACATCAGGTTCACATTGGGGAGAGGTTTAATGGTGATGTACGGAAAACTGAGGCAGATACTGTGACACCGAATTCACAATGGGGAGAAGGTTTATCAGTGATGTACGCTAAACTGTAAAAGATACTGTAACCCCAGGTTCACAGTGGGGAGTAGGTTTAGCAGTGATCTATGATAAATTGTGGAAGATACTGTGACCCCAGTTTCACAGGGGTAATAAGGTTTATCAGTGTTGTACGATAAACTCTGTTAGATACTGTGACCCCAGGTTCAGAGTGGGAAGAATGTTGAAGGTGATGTACGGTTAACTTAGACAGATATTTCTAACTCCGGATTCACTGTAGTGAGAAGGTTTAACAGTGATGCACAATAAATTCTGGCATATATTTGACATCAGGTTCATATTGGGGAGAAGGTTTAATGGTGATGTATGGTAGAGGGAGGCAGATACTGTGACACCAGGCTCATTGTATTGTTCATTTATCTTAATTACAACATCTAATTTACATGCTTCATTTTTTTTGTGGCAATTTCTAAACATTCCATGAACTTCAATTCTAATCAGATTTTGTTCATTTAAATAGGTCACCACGAAAATCCCAAATCGTTTGGTCTCTTAAGTACGCTGCACAAAATTAAATTCTTTACCTGGGTTTGGTTCAACGGCACTTCAGTCTGTTTCATTATTTTTTCAGTCCCTTGTTTTGTACTTTCTGCTTTGCCCAGCAGATTCGCCTAATGGGCATCCAACTCTGTCTTCTCAGCTTGACCCAACATCTCCTCTGTAAACTTAAGCAAACCAAGGAGACCAAAGTTAACATTTTCACATCTCCATTTTCAAAAACAAAAATGATGCTGTGACTTGCAGATTCACATCATAATCCCACTTGCTAAACTTGCAACCAACTGCACCGCATCCTACAGCTGGAAAATTGAAAGCGAACTGCTTGGTTCAAGCAAAGATTCCACCCCGTCACCCATTAAAGGCCTCCAAGTTAACAACAGATAGCAACCTGAAAGTTAAATACAAAGATCTGCATCAGGAAGATTAATGGACTTTTTTAAAAGACTTTATTTAAGATTTTATAACATGAATAACATATAGGATTACATTAAAAAAATTAAGAATAAAATAATAAAATTACAATACAGTATCAGTAATCTAAATAAACTATACCCTCCCCAATAATTATTACACATTAATAACCCAACTCAAATTAGTCCAACCCCCCCTTCCCCCCCAAAATAAAGAGTGAAGAATTAATAAAGTTAATAATATATGTGAGAAAAAGAAAAACCCACTTACAAAAAAAACATAAACATAACCAATTAAAATACTAACAAAAAGAAAAGTAATTAATACTAAGATATCAGACTTAAAAACATATTTAAATCAAAATTAAATGCATATATTTAACAAATGGAGTAAAGGTGAAACATATTTAACTCAAACTTAATATAAAAAATTAGTAAAATTAGTAACATTATCTATCAAAAATTCTTAAACAATAATCAATTCTTTAAAAAAAATTGTAGCATGGAAAAAAAGATGAAAAATAAACTTTCTCTATCGAGATAAACCTTCACCAACTATCAACTAACTTCACATCTATCATCATATTAGTCACATAGACCACCATCTTAAAGCAAAATTCAAACCTCATTAAGCATTGTACAATTCAATTTTAGTACTCTTCCACCATTTTTCCCTTTTACTCTTGAATAGTTATCCAATAAAAGCTCCAATACCACATTTAAATATCCCCAATCATTACGTTAAAATTCAGATATCCAAATAATAAAAACACATCTACAACGAAATCTATATCTTCAACAAATGGAGCATAAACCACAAACAAAATTCAAGCCTCATTAAGAATTGTACAATTCAATTTATAACTTTCACCATTATTCCCTTTGTTCTATAACTAAAATAGCAAAATAATATATACCAGAATTACCACTCCTTTCACCTTAAAATTAAAGAAAAAATATTTAAAAAAACCTTATCCATCCCATTCACATTTAAATTTCAAATATTCCTTATCTACTGAATAAACTTTACAAAAAAAACCACATCAATTTTTAGTTTTTTAAACAATCAAATACTTTCTTATGCTTTTTTTTATATTTAAACAAAAAAAACTCTTCACTCTTTAATCTAATAATACAAAAAAAAGGAAAAAAAATGGGTAGGAGGTTAAAAATACCCCCTCCCGTCTAATCCGCGCAATGCGGTAACTCCCAAAAAAAAATGGGTGTGAGATAACTCACACGTAGCAGATGACTTTCAGGAAATAGTGCCCATCCAGTTCTCTCCCCCAACTCTCACTTCATCTTAAACTAACATCATCATTATTTAATATCCCTTTTTCTAAAAAAAAATTAGAAAAAAAAGGACAACACTTCTTTTAATCAGCTCCAACTGCCGAGTCACCATTACAACCATTCCTTCTTGGAGCACGGATCTTTTCTTCCATCTCTTGTCTCCTTAGAGATCGTGGCGGACTATGTCTCTGTTGAAACTGAGTAATTGACAGCTCTTGAGCAAATGCTATAGCTTCCTTTGGAGAATCAAAGAACTTTGGTTGGCAACCATCTTGGAAAACCTTCAAAACAGCTGGATATCTAAAGGTTGCCTTGTAACCTTTCTTCCACAACAACTCTTTAGCAGGATTGAATTTCCGTCGTTGGAACATAACTTCTTGACTCAAATCCGCATAGAAGAAAACTCGATTATTTTGAATCATCAAGGGTGATTTTCTCTGTTGTGCATTTCTAATAGCCACTCGTAAAATTATTTCTCTGTCGTAATAATTCAAGCAATGAACCAAAACAGGTCTTGGACTTTGACCTGAAATAGATCTTCTACGCAAGGCTCTGTGAGCACGTTCCAGTATTATACCTTCCGGGAAATGTTCTTGACCCAGCACCTGCGGAATCCATTCAGTAAAAAATTTTCTTGGGTCTGGTCCCTCCATAGCTTCCGGCAAACCAATAATCTTTATATTGTCCCTTCTGGATTGGTTTTCCAAATAATCAATCTTTTTCACAAAATTTTTATTTTGAGTTTGTAAGTCTTCGACCATTTTGGTCACATCAAAAACTTAATCCCGTATTTCATCTGTATCTTCTTCACACGAATTAAATTTATCTCTCACTTCAAGCTTAAAAGCTCCAAACTCAGCCATCTGTTGAGAATGTCTTTTCACCAGAGTATTAAACCTAGTACCAAGTTCAGTCATAATCTTGGATAATCCCTGCATTGTATAAGATAATTTAGTTTCAAGATTCACAAAAATCTTTTCAATTGGAAGAGATTTTGACTCAACAGATTCCTGCTTCTTCTGCATAACCAAAGGATCTTCTGTTCCTTCCTTATAGTATGACTGCAATGACTGGAGGACGCTGGCCGGGGTTTTCCCCAGTCCATAATGTGTTAAGTTCTCCCAGTACATCAAGTAGTATAGGTTCTTCTATTTCAAAAGATGCAGTTTGCAGCGCCACCTCTACAGTTGACAAATGCCTTTGAGTAACTCTTTGTTCTAAAGGCTGTTTGGCGCCCTCTTTAGGGGGCTCTACCGATGTAACAGAGAGCTCTACATCCGAACACTGTACCTCCCTCCTGGGATCCATTTCATGCTGAGTCCCGGTGTCTTTCCTGTAGATAGGCTCCAAAACTTGAACTTTTGGAAAATGTAGTTTTTTGATGATCTGTTGTCGTTTTTTTTTGCTCTTTTCCACCAATTGTACCAGCATAAGTTAAATTAACAGCACTGAAATTGTTTTAACGGGCATTTCTAGACAAAACAATAAGATAGAGACAGGAGAGGACTGGAAGGCACGTCTGGTCCTTACGCCATCCTGCCACGTCCCCAAGATTAATGGACTTTAAAAAAAAATCATTTCCACTATTGAAAGAAAACTCCTCAGGGAACACAAGGCTCTTGTTGAACAATTCCTGTTGTATTCCTCAAAATGGTTTGAATCTTAATTTCAAGCAGAGTCATTTGGTGAGATTGTTGGTCCAGAACAAACCCTGCCCACACACTCCCTGAAATACCTGCAAAGTCCTGGTTCAGCTCTGCTCCATGCTAAAGCTATCAGAGCTTTTCCGAAGAGATAACAGACTTCAGATGCTGGTATGTTGAGTAAAAAACACCCTAATACTTCACTGAACAACACACCTCTCTCTGAAACAATTGTCGACTCTTTGACTGTACTAGTTGGGGTACAGAAGGATAAGGGGGACCTCAGAGGCATTTCAAATAATGGAAGGCCTGTACAGAATACATATTGCAAAGATGTTTCCCATGGTAGGAGATTCTAGGACAAGCGAGCATAATTTCAGGATAAAAGGATGTCAATTTAAAACTGATGTGGAACAAATTATTTTGTCAGTGGGTCATGAATCCATGGAACTGAGGTCATTGGGTTTATTTAAGGCAGAGATTGACAGGTATTTGATTAGTTAAGAAATCAAGGGTTATGGAGAGAGAGCTGGGCAGTGGGGCTGAGTGGAAGAATAGTGGAACAGACTCGAAGGGCCTACTTCTGCTCCTATATCTTGTGATCTATATCCTGCTGGAGACCTAGACAACCTTCCTCTTGTATTCCATTCTTAGAAAACAGTCTGCGTCATGAGTTTATGTCATGTGAAACCATTTCCGATTGAATCCCATGTTACAAGTGGCCCACACTCCTCCGGGACATTTGTTCTCATGTTATGCCATTTTAGCCGATTCAATAAGATAGCTAAAGACAGCTGCGTTTGTCTTAATGCAAATTCTACATTGACAGGACTACAGCTTCAACATTTTAAAAATTAGTATCGAGCAGCTCCAATGAGATTTCTTGCCTCTTTTTTTGAAAGGGTAAAAATTGAATCAAATAAAATAGGAGAGAGGAAAAGCAGAAGAATTTATATCCAAGTGGGAATTGAAATTAATGGTTGGTGATAAAGATAAACCATTGTTGAAACATTTGATTAATATATGGAATAAAATGAATGATGAAACTGGTGTAAGTGGATATACAAATTCTCGTCTCTTTTTCGAAGGATCGTCAATTTCTGAATAGCTGGTTTCGTCAGGGGATTATAAATGTTGAAGATTGTTATGAAAGGGGTCAAATAATGTCATTTGAGCAACTGAGAAATAAATATCGTATAACTCATCGCAATCTTTTTTGCTATTTCTAACTAAGGACATATTTGAAGGATAAGTTAGGACCAACCATGTTGTACTGAAATAGAAATTCCTTATAAAGAGGAATTGTTAAAATGTTTACTTCGATAATGTATTCTTTATTACAAGTAGGAACTTTTAAATGAGGAGTTCATAAGTCTAGACAAATGTGGGAAATGGTTTTGAATGTTGTAGTAATGTATGATATAAATTAATTCAGTATAGTTGTTTTTACATCAGTCATGGAGCAGATGTCAGCAAGAATTTTATCTGAAAGCTACACCTAGAATCAGGTGACTCACGCAGTTGGATATGAAAAGCTCTGTAGGAAGTTGATTTGGCAATAGAGATCACTTGATCAAGGGGAGATGTATTAATTCACTTCAACTCAGCAGTCTGGAACTATTGACAAGAGTTCCACGCTGCAGCAGTGAGGAAGGAATTCACAACTAGTTTTTCTTCTACAGTTACTTCTTACACTTGAGAAAATGATTAGAATAAAATCAGAATTATCAGATCAATGTTTAAGGTGTGGTGAAGATGTAGCAACTTTCTTGCATTCAACTTATCTTTGTCCTAATGTAAGATCTTTTTAGGGAGAATTATAAATTTTTTGGAACAAGCGACAGGAGTTGCTTTTCTGCAAAATCAAACTTTATTTTTATTAGGAAATATGGAAGGAACAAGGCCCAAATTAAATCTATTAGTATATCAACTGAAGTTTGTTAAATTAGCCTTAGTGGTGATGAGGAAATGTATTGCACTTACTTGGAAATCAGATATATTTTTAGGGATGCCAAGATGACATGCAAACATTCACAGTTGTATTCTTTTGGAAAAAATTACATATATCTTGAGAAATATATAATCTATGCTTTTGAAAATTTGGCACATGAATATTCAAATATTAGGCTTCAATTTGTAATAATGCCCTTTCCATCCCTCTAGACATGGGAGATTCTCCTCTAAGTTGTAAAATTTTAATTTAGATGTGTTAAATTTCCTCGGCACCGCAAACTCTAGGGAAGCGCAGGACTAGCGCAGGGCACCAGAAAACAAGAAGACCAAACCCCATCAACATCTTAGAAGCAGAGGATTCAATCCACAGGTCAGTGACAATGGAATCAGACCAATGAGGGGTTCTGCAGCTGAAGGACCCACACAGGTGACAGGCTGTTGGTGACTTGAGGAGAGGAACCCATGCAGGCTGTGGGCTTCTGGATAAAGCAGTCAGAGACTTTAAATACATGACAGTAAATTGTCTCCTGAAATAGAGAGAGAGGTTCAAGTTTCAAACTATTATAAACTCCACTCACTAGAGCTACCTGGATTATACCTCTTCCCACTTATTTTTTTGCAAGGACACCATTGATTTTATCACAACTCCTCAGCTGCATCTGTCCTGTGACAGATTATCTATATTTTATATTGTATGTAGATATGTTTTTGAAGGATAGATTGTAGGAGTCGTGTAGGTCACAAACAAATACAAACACTTTGCAAAACAGCTCTTACTAAAAATGCAAGAGCTTTGCTGAGAGTAAGTCATGCAGCCACCGAGAGCTGCCGAGAGCCTTTGCAAAGAATGTTTTGCTAAATAATTTCAAAAGCAGGTGCAAAATGGAATATTGTTTTTAAAACAACATATTATTGGACTCAGAAGTTTACTGTTCTAAGAAGGTCATGTGCTTTTGCAAGCAGAGAGGAGACACCAAATAGGCTTTTTGCTAAAAGAGAGAGAGAGAGATGGAAAGCTGGCATCTTGTTGAAACCCCATTTTGAAGACGGGTTGTGAGTTCTCAGTTCAGCCTGTTGAAAAACCTTGTTGTCCATACAAGAGGAAATGGCTGGCTAGAAATGTGTTTCACCTGAAATAAGGGAAACAAAAGGAACTCAATGGTGTCCTGTAGAAGAGGTTATCATTTGGAAAACTCTGATGGTGAAAGTTTCTTTGGCAAGACACCAAAGTGGCTGATCAGAGGGAATCAGTTTTTGTGTGTCCAATGAGCAAGAAATCCCTCTCTGAAACCAACAAGAGCCTTCCTGGAGGGAAAACATTTTCTTTTATGCACCAGAGCTTGGTGAAAATTCATAAATGTTGAATTCTGTGCACAGTATAAGAATTGATAGATACCGGTAAACTTGGGGGAGTGTCAAAAAAACTTTATACACATTAAATACACCTGTGCTTAGAATTAGAAAAGATTAATGTTAGGCTGTTACATTAATAGTGATAAGTTAAAGTTTGATCCTGTTTTTTTTTGTTTCAAGTAAATTAAAAAGACATTTGTTGAAGTATCCATTTGTCTTGGTGATTTTCTATTGCTGCTAGGTTTTGGGGTCCTCTGGGCCTGTAACAACCCCAAGTTTAGGTCCTCAGACCAGGATACCCAAAATGTCTTATTTCTTCAATAATTTCCGATTCCCCCATACTGTCATTGATAAAGCCTACACCCATATCTCCAATTATCTTTCTGCCTTTACCCCACCTCCTTTCCGGCAGAACATGGACAGAATCCCTCAGGTTTCTCACTTACCACCCATCAGCTGCCACATCTGACACGTTACCCTTGGACACTTCCAACTTCAGCACCATCCTCTAACCTGCTACATCTAACCCGCTCCACTCATATCCTTTTTTCATAGGTGCACGTTTTTCTGTGACTCCCTCGACGGCACTTCCCTCTCCACCCACCACCACCTGATGCACTCCCCATTGGAACTGCAGAAATTGCCAAACTTGTCCCTACGTCTCCTCTCACCTCCATCCAAGGCCAGAATCAGGCCTTCCAGGTGAGGCAGAGCTTCACGTGCACCCCATCCAACCTAATCTAATACATTTGGTAGACTCAGTTGACCTCAATATCAGCAAGACCAATACAGACTGGGTGGCCATTTTGCTAAACACATGCGCTCTGTGGATCGAAACTTGAGCTTCCTGTGACCTACCATATCAATTCTCGAACCCTTCCAGCAACATGTCTGTTGGCCCCATCCTTTGCCATGGTGAGGGCAAACAATCTTAAAGAAAACACATTATATTCCTCCTGGGCAGCCTTAAACTCTATAGCATGAACACGAATGTTTCTAATTTAAGCAGCCACTCACCTCTGTCTGATTTCACTGTTTCCATCTCTTGATCTACTGCCCATTTCAATATAATTACTCCTTTAAGGCAGAAGACTTGACAGTGGTGTTTTCCCCATATAGCTTACATAAATACATAGAAGATAGGTGCAGGAGTAGGTCATTTGGCCCTTCGAGCCTGCTCTGCCATTCAGTGAGATCATGGCTGATCTTAAAGTTTAGTACCCCATCCCCGCCTTCTCTCTGTAACCCCTAATTCCCTTATACTGAAGAAATATATCTAATTCCCTCTTAAATATATTCAATGAACCTGCCTCTACTGCCCTCTGTGGCAATGAATTCCACAGATTCACCACCCTCTTGGTAAATAAATTCCTCCTCATCTCAGTCATAAATGGTTTGCCTATTCACCTCGAACCATGGCCCCGGGTTCTGGACTTCCCCCACCATTTGAAACATCCCTTCCGCATCCATTCTGTCCAGTCCTGCCAGAATTTTATATGTCTCTATGAGATCCCCTCTCAATCTTCTAAACTCCAGCGAGTACAATCCCAAATTGTGCAATCTTTCCTCAGAAGTCATTCCTGCCATTCCAGGGATCAGCCTCGTGAATCGCTTTTGCACTCCCTCCATTGCAAGAACATCCTTCCTTAGATAAGGTGACCAAAACTGCACACAATATTTCAGGTGTGGTCTCACCAAGGCTCTGTACAGCTGCAGTAAGGTATCCTTATTCCTATACTCAAACCCTCTTGATAGGAAGGCCAACATACCATTTGCCTTTTTAACCGCCTGCTGTACCTGCATGCTCACCTTCAGTGACTGGTGCACAAGAACCCCCAGGTCTTTCTGCACTTCCCCATCTCCCAATCTATTGCCATTCAAATAGTAATCTGCCCTCCGGTTTGTATTACCAAAGTGGATAACCTCACATTTATCCACATTGTAGTGCATTTGCCATGCATCTGTCCAGTCCCTCAATTTATCCGAATCACACTGGAGCTTCCTGACCCCCTCTTCCGTGCACACAACCCCTCCTAGCTTGGTGTTATCTGCAAATTTGGAGATATTACATCCAATCCCGTCATCCAGATCATTAATGTAAATTGTGAACAGCTGGGGTCCCAGTACAGATCCCTGTGGCACCCCACTGGCACTGGTCACTGCCTGCCACTCAGAAAACGAGCCATTTATCCCAACTCTCTGTCTTCTACCTGCCAGCCAGTTCTCAATCCACATCAATACTTTTCCCACAATCCCATGTGCCTTGATTTTGTAAGCCAGTCGTTTATGCGGGACCTTATCGAAAGCCTTTTGGAAGTCCAGGTACACCACATCCACTGGCTCTCCCCCATCTATATTACCTGTCACCATCTCAAAGAATTCCAATAGATTTGTCAAGCACGATTTACCTTTTGTAAATCCATGTTGACTCTGTCTGATCCCTTCTCTGCTAGTCATATGCTCCGCTATTACATCCTTAATAATGGATTCCATCATTTTGCCCACTACTGATGTAAGCCTCACCGGCCTATAATTCCCTGCTTCTTCTCTACCCCCCTTTTTAAATAGTGGGGTAACATTAGCTACCCTCCAATCCATGGGTACTGATCCTGAGTCTATCGAGTTCTGTAAAATAATTCTTAAAGCATCTGCTATCTGAATGTCCACTTCCTTAAGTACCCTAGGATGTAGATTATCAGGCCCTTGGAATTTATCGGCCTTCAATCCCTTCAATTTCCCCAAGACCATGTCCTTAGAGATACTGATTTCTTTCAGCTCCTCCCTTACATTAGTCTCTATGTTTCCCAACATCCTTGGGAGGTTATTTGTATCCTCTCTTGTGAAAACAGAACTAAAGTAAGAATTTAATTGGTCTGCCATTTCCTTATTCCCCATTATATATTCCCCTGATTCTGATTGCAAGGGACCTACTCTGGATTTCACCAATCTTTTCCTCTTGACATATCTATAAAAGCTTTTGCAGTTGGTTTTTATGTTTGCCGCAAGCTTACTTTCGTAATTTATTTTTACCCTCTTGATTAATCCCTTTGTCCTCCTTTGCAGCATCTTGAACTGTTCCCAGTCTTCGGATTTGGTACTTTTTTGGCCAATTGATATGCTCTCTCTTTGGACCTAATGCTGTCTCTAATTTCCCTTGTTATACACGGTTGAGTCACCTTTTTTGGTTTATTTTTATGCCAAACTGGTATAAACGATTTCTGCAATTCTTCCATTAGATCTGTGAATGCTTTCCATTGTCTATCCACCGTCAACCCCCCCCCCCTCCCCATAAACACCACCCAATCAATCTTAATCAACTCCCATCACATACCATCATAATTCCCTTTATTTAAATTCAGGACCTTAGTCTCGGTTTTAATTTCTTCACTCTCCATGTCGAGTGTGAATTCGATCATATTGTGATCGCTCCTACCCAAAGGACCTCGTACAACAAAATTGCTGATTATCCCCTTTTCATTGCATAATACCCAGTCTAAAATGGCCTGCTCCCGAGTTGGTTCCTCGACATATTGGTCTAGATAACCGTCCCATAAACATTCAAGGAATTCTTCCTCCTCAGTATTTTTACAAATTTGGCTAGTCCAATCAATATGTAAATTAAAGTCTCTGACAGCTGTGACCTTATTGCACACTTCTCTAATTTCTCTTTTTATGCCTCCCCTCACCTCTACATTACTATTTGGAGGCCTATATACCACCCCCACTAACGTTTTCCGCCCCTTGCTATACCTCAGTTCTACCCATATAGATTTGGTATCTTCCGAGTTAATATCCTTTCTGTCAATCGTGTCGGTCCCTTCTCTCACCATCAATGCTACCCCACCCCCTTTTCTTTCTTGCCGATCCCTCCTAAATATTGTATACTCCGGGATGTTAAATTCCCAGGCTTGCCCACCTTGCAGTCATGTTTCTGTAATCCCAATCAAATCGTATTTGTTTGTCTCAATGTCCACAGCCAATTCATCTACCTTGATCCGAATGCTTCTTGCATTAAGATATAAAGCCTTCAAATGTGCTTTTTTTACCTTCCCTGCTCTTTCTGATTTTTTTACTTTCGCTGCCCAACCTAACTTTTCCTATTTTATCTTTCCTGTCCTTTGCCCTACCATACAGGTTCCCATCCCCCTGCCAAATGAGTTTAAACCGCATCCGACGGCTGTACCAAACCTAGCTGCCAATATATTGACCCCTTTTGGGTCTAGGTGTAACCCATCCTTCTTGTAAAGGTCATGACTTCCCCAAAAGAGATCCCAATGATCCAAGAACCCAAAACCCTGTCTTTTACACCAGCCCCTCAGCCACACATTCATTTGTCTTAACCTTCCATTTTTGTCCTCAGTTGCACTTGGCACAGGTAGCAATCCAGAGATCACCACCCTGGCGGTCCTTTTTCTTAGCTTCTGTCCCAGCTCACTGTAATCCTTTTTTAGTAACTCCTCCCTCTTTTTATCTATGTCATTGGTACCCAATGAGGCATGTACCAAGACATCAGGCTGCTCACCCTCTCCTTTCAGAATACTCTGGACCAGATTTGAGATATCCCGTACCCTTGCACCAGGGAGGCAGCACGCCATGCGGGTATTCCTATCTGGCTCACAGAATCTCTTGTCTGTACCTCTGACAATGGAGTCCCCAATGACCACTGCATTCCTCCTCACCTTTTATCACCTTGATCCTGAATGTTGAATGTGTATGTTCATGTAATTTCCCCGTCTCTGTCAGTTTCTCCCTCCTAATTAGAAGTGTAGAGGCTTGCCTAACATATCAACCCTGTTGTCCTGTTTCCATCCCCGAAATAAATGTGTGCTTTGTACCTCCGCTTTGGTCTGGTTCTTAATCTGTGGGACCCACACGAATGTGACAACAATGGAGGAGGGGAAGCAAAGTATGTCAAAATGTGTTATTGCCTATGAACAGAGGCAATAGAATATTAAATTTATGTTATGACAGAGTATAATATATTTTGAAGACGCTACATGGAAGAAATTCTTCAAACAATTAAACACAAATACGGAGAGGCAAGTGGGACCTTCTTCTGTTTTCTCCCGCTTAGATCATTCTTAAGAGAA
The DNA here is from genome assembly GCF_036971445.1 of Narcine bancroftii. Lineage (NCBI taxonomy): Eukaryota > Metazoa > Chordata > Chondrichthyes > Torpediniformes > Narcinidae > Narcine > Narcine bancroftii. The sequence goes on from NW_027211852.1 coordinate 430,638, forward strand.
AGATAGGGACCAACATTGACTCCACCTAAAATAAGTGAAATGGAACAAAGAGTTGGATGGGAAATACACCCAAAGTTATTAATGAAATGTACGATGCTCTCCAGAGAGAAAATCCAAAACCAGGATAGCAGAGGTCAGGAGAAAGATGGGAGTCGGGCTTGGATGTGACGATTTCAGAAAGAAGCTGTTCAGAGTGGTGTGAAGATTAAAATATACAAATTCAAGAAGAAATAGGGTCAGGATTGTGTCAAGAGTGTTACAAATATGATTAATGCCAGATATAAAAATAAAAATCTCCACATCAATTCTGCTATACTACATATAAATTAAATGGACTTATCTCCAATTATTCCGAGAAATGTTTTCAATGTAATCAGGTGATTGAGATTTTTCTTTCCATTCGGTTTGGACCTGTGTAAAAGTGGAAGGATTTCAGTCTATTATTAGGACAAATTATGAAGATTAAAATACAAAAGGATGTGAGAATATTTGTGCTTGGTCAGAGATATGAAGCAGATACAAAACTGAAGTTGAATTAATATCAAAAACATTTTCTGAGTCCAGCCATAACAGCAGTGAAGAAATGTGCAGCATGAACATGGAGAGCAGAGAGTTGTGTAACGAGAGATGGGACATTGAAATGAAAACTGTGTCACCATGTAACCATATAACCATTTACAGAGCAGAAACAGGCCATGTCGGCCTTTTGAGACTGCACCGGTTCACTAGAACAACTCCACTAGCTCAATCCTCCCGATTTCCGCCAATATCCCCCAACCCCCTCACCTCCATGTACACATCCAACCTTCTCTTAAATGACAGAAGGGACCCTGCCGCAACAATCTCATTCGGAAGATCATTCCATTCTGCCTCCACTCTCTGAGTGAAGAAGCATCCTCTAAAATTTCTCCAGAAGTTTTGCCTCCTTACCATTAACTCATGGCCTCTTGTTCCAACCTTCCCTTCCCTCACGGGAAAGTGTCTGTCTATGTCTCGTCTATCTATTCCTTTCATAATTTAAAATAGCTATATTGTCCCCTCTCATTCGTCTACGTCCCAATGAATAAAGTCCCAGTCTCCTTAATCTCTCCCTGTAATCCAGATGCTGTAAGACAGGCAACATTCTTATAAATCTCTGCACCTTCTCCACCTTATCTATACTCTTCCTATAATTTGGAGACCAGAACGGAACACAATTCTCCAAACATGGCCTCACCAATGCCTTAAACAGCTGCACTCTAGCCTATGCTATGATTTATGAAGGCCAGCATGTCATATGCCTTCTTAACCACCCTGTCTACCTGGGAACCCACCTTCAGTGAACTCTGTACCATAACTCCAAGATCCCTCTGTTCCTCTTCATCCTCTACCCCCTCCCCTTAACTGCATATGTTCTATTTGTATTTTTTTTTCCGGAATGCAGCACCTCACACTTGTCAACATTAAATTCCATCTGCCATCTTTTCCAAACAAACCAAATCCTTTATTCCAAGAAAATCTACCTCACTGTCCACCACTCCCCCTATTTTCGTATCGTCTGCATATTTGCTTACCCAGTTAACCACACCCTCCTCTAAATCATTAATATTAAAGATAAACAACAAGGGACCCAGCATCGATCCCTGAGGCACTCCACTTGTCACAGGCTTCCAACATGACATATAGTTGTCCACCATGACTCTCTGCTGTCTATCTCCCAGCCACTTCTGAACCCATCCCACTATCTATTAATCCCTAATGACTGAACCTTCCTAAATAACCTTACATGCAGAACCTTATCAAAAGCCTTACTAAAATTCAAATAGATCTCATCAACCACCCGACCTTTATCCACTTTTCTTGTCAACTCTTCAAAAAAATTCAACAAGATTCATCAAACATGACTTTCCTTTCACAAACCCATGCTGGGTGCCCCTGATCTATCCCTGCCTATCCAGATATTTGTACATACTATCTCGAAGTATACCATCCATAATCTTCCCCACTCGGAAGTCAAACTTACTGGCCGATAATTACTTGGCCTACACCTACTGCCTTTTTTGACCAACAGAACTACTTTTGCAACACTCCAATCCCACGGCACCACACCCTCCTCCAGTGATCTTTGAAAAATCGCTGTCAGTGCCCCCGCTATTTGTTCCCTGACCTCCCTTAAAGTCCTGGGAAAAATCCCATCAGGACCAGGAGACTTATCCACTTGAATTGACCCAAGAAGCTCCAAACCTCTTGCTTTACTAATCCCTATCCTTTTCATAACTAAGCCCTTTGCCTCTCTTATCTTGTATTGCCCTTTGACCCTTTCCCTCGTGAATACAGACGAGAAAAATTTGTTCAATATTTCTCCCATTTCATACGGTTCCTGAAATAGTTCACTGGTCCCATCATCCAGTCGACCTATTCTATGTTTAACCCTCCTTTTATTGTTTACATATCTGAAAAAACCCTGAGGATTCACCTTTGCCTTATTAGCTATGGACACCTCATCCCTTCTTTTTTTCTTTCTAATTTCCCTCTTCAAGTTCTTAAGAGTATGTCAAAATGATCACTGGATCCGAAGTTCTCCCTAATGCTCACCTCCGTCACCTGCCCCATTGCATTCCCAAACAACAGATCGAACACTGCTCCCACTCTAGTTGGCATCTCAACATATTGCTGCAAAAAGCAATCCTGAACACAATGCATAAATACTAAGCCATCCTGCCCTTTTACTGACTGCATTTCCCAATCAATATTTGGAAAATTGAAATCACCAACCAACACCACCCTATTTTACCTGCATATTCCACCTCTTTCCTTGCACATTTGCTCTCCTCGTTCCCTTTCCTCATTTGGAGGCCTTTAATAATCCCCAAAGTATTAACCTCACCCTTCTTATTTTTCAGCTCTACCCACACTGCCTCTCTTGACGAGCCCTCCAGTCTATCTTGCCTCAGCACTGCTGTAATATCCTCCCTGACATGTAATGCCACACCTCCCCCTCTTAATCCACCAACTCTGTCACATCTGAAGCAGCAAAATCGTGGAACATTCAACTGCCAGTCACAACCTACTTTCAACCATGTCTCGCTAATGGCCACACATCATAATGCCACATGTCAATCCACATTAATCCTCGCATTAAAATAAATACAACTCAGGGATCTCCTACATCCTACCTTCTGCATATCCTCCTCTATACCATTCTCACAATTTTCACTGCAGTATCTGTTTACTACTTCCTGCTTTTCCTCCTTCAAATTATCTAAACTTGTCTCTTTCCTTATCCTACTAACCCTCACCCTACCATCCTGCCTAACTTGAAACCCTGTCCCCAACCATACTAGTTTAAACCCCTCCTGACAGCCCTAGCAAATGCCCCCGCCAGGAGTCTGGTCCCTCTGAGATTAAGATGTCACCCATCATTATGGTATAGGTCCCAGCTTCCCCAAAAAAGGTCCCAGTTGTCCAACAACTTGAAACCCAGTCTCTGACTCCACTCCTTGCGCCACATGTTTAACCTCCACCTAATCCTAGGTGCTCGCTGGAAGTGCTCGCTGCCTGATGTTACTCTCGGAATAAGTGAAACAGGAAGGACCACTGTGCTAACTTGAAAGAAAGATATTATCATCTGGAGAACCCTGATGGGCCAAGTTTTATCAGCGACACATTGAGCTGACTAATGGTGTTAAATCAGTTGTGAAAATCCTGGAACAACAAATCTCTCTCTGCAAACCCTACAGAACTTTCCTGAGTGGCAAAGCCTGGTGAACTTTATACATGTTCAATTCCATGCACAGTATTAGAATTGCCTCCAACCAATGAACTTAGAAGAATGAGAAGTGAGATTGAACTGTGAACCAAATAACTTTTATTAAATTTACACACACATCATACACGTGCACTTAGACTTAGAAGGGGATTAAGGTTAGTTAAGTTAATAGAGATAAGTTAAAGTTTGATTCTGTTTTCATGTTTAAAGATAATTAGAAACAACTTATCTTTATATAACTACTCGTCCTGGTGAACGTCTATTGCTGCTGGGTTTTGGGGTCCTTTGGGCTCATAACACCATAGTCTGGCGATGTACATGGACCTCCTTCCCACTCCATCCATTTTGGACCCCCACATGAGGAGGGAAACTGCTCTGGTAATAGCCAGGGCAGAGGTGTGTGGGATGGGCCACGCCTGCATCACACGCAGCAGTACCGAGAGCACCTTGCACCTGATGACCAGGTTCTTCCCCATTACTGAGAGGGAATGTCATTCCCACAGACCCAATTTCTGGTGGACTTTTACAATCGCCTCTGACCAATTCTTGTTGCATGCCTCGGCCCCTCCAAGCCAGTTCCCCGACACCTTCAGGTAGTCAGATCTGACTGTGAAAAGGACAGCGGACTGATTTACCAAAGTGCATTCCTCGCTTTTGTTCTAGTTTACCCTGCAACGTAGATTTGTATACTTCCTGGTCCAGCCACTTACAGACTTGTGTACAACTCAGCCGGTCTCCCAGAACTGGGGGGTCTCTGTGCTGCTCCCTGTCTCCTGGAGCTGGGGGTCTCTGCACTGTCCCCATCTTGCAGATCTGGGGGTCTCTCCACTGCTCCCTGTCTCCTGATATTGTTGTTTTGTTCTCCACCAGTCCCACAACACAACCCTGACCCCTGGACGGAATGTAGAAGTACAGAGGGATCAGTGAAAATATGGGTAGTTTTGCCAGGGTGGGGTCCATCCAGGAGCCTGATAACAGCAGGGAACCAGTGGAAGGGGATGGAGGGCATTCGATGGTGCACCAGCAGGACACTGATGAGGGTGCAGATTCCCTCAGGCTCTCAAGGGTAGAAGGCGCAGGTTATTCCAATGGTTTAGGTAAGGCCTGGGTCCAAATTAGAGCTGGCGCAGTTCAAGGGTCGACATAACAGGTGCCTGGAACTGTCATGAGGATACTAAGGGCTGGTAGAGGTAGGTAAGGGGGGGTAGTTGTGTTCAGATGAGGGATTGCTGAGTGAGAGGCCACATGGATGGGACTTTGAGACAAGGAGCCTCTGAATGTCTGCAGGGATTGGGCCTGTAAATAGACCCGCAGACATCCAGCACACAGCATCTTTGACCCAGTACCATCAGGAAGGAGATATGGAGGAACAAAATCAGGCTGCCAGACGGAAATAACTTCTTCCCACAGGCCGTGAGATTGACAATGTAATGTGAGTTGAACGGGTCTGTGGAATGAAAAGGCTGAGAGGGATATGGACTATTTCCAAGCAGCTTGGCCAGCAGAAAAGAAGGGCCGAAAGGATGGTTTCGGAGTTGTCTATCTTGTCCACACTTTTGGGTTGAATCCTTAAATAATTCATGACAGGCAGGACTATCATTTTAGATGGAGATTTTAGATTGACACATGCAGCCCGGGAACAGGCCCTTTCAGCCTCTGAGCCACAACCACTCAATTACACCAATGACCTACAACCCCCAGTACGTTTTAAATGGTGGAAGGACCAGGAGCAACTTGTGGAAATGCACGCAGACACAGGAAGAATGTACAACTCCCCAGAGACAATGTCAAATTTGAACCCGGCTCGCTGGCCCTTTATCAGCGTTTTTCTAACCGCGGCACTAACCTCGCCACTCTCAATTATTCCCAGGGTTCTTCCTCCTACTTTCCATGAGCTGTGATTGCTTCCAATTCCAGTGCTCTTGTTTCCCTGAGACTCTGACCCCTGCCCAGTGACTCTGTCCCTAATGCCTCTCCCTGGACAGATGATCACAAGTCTCTCCTGGCTCTCACCCAAATTTTCTTACCCAATTCCACCACCTACAACCCCCTCGTCATGGCCCACCCACTCGCCCACAGGGCCAAGGGTAGCAAGGTGGGTGAAGGTCCAGCCTGTAGTCACAAAGCTTGTCGAAGGACAAGTGAGAGCAGGAGTCCTGGGGCAAGAGGTGAAGGGCAGTGTGTACTGTAGCGGCCAGCTACACAGGGTCACAGCCTCCAGGGTGGGGGGAGAGAGAGAACTGGCTCAGATGGGACAGATGTCCCGGTGCCAAGGGTCAGGGAATTCCCCAGCTCGGTGAAGGTCTGGGACACTGCCCTCCCCACATCTCCACCATCTGAGGGTCCCAGGAGCAGCTCAGATTCCAAGGCCTGTCAGTGGGGGAAGGGGGAGGTTCGGGAATTGGGGTGGGGTAGTTCTGAATGGTGATCGAGAGGATCGGTCCAGTGGGAGGACAGACATGACAGACATGAGGGCTGGGGCTTCAGGACAGATCCCGTGGGGAGGCAGGAGCTTTGGGGACCAGTCGGTGGGGGACAATGGCTTTGGAAATGGACCTGGTGGGGGTCAGGGGCTTTGGGGAGAGACCAGTGGGTTTGTGGGAGGACCTGTTGGGCAAAAGAATTAGTTACAGACCAAGTTGGAAATGGCATTGGGGATGGACTCAGCAGGAGATGGGATGTTGATGGACCCGGCGGGAATGCGTTTGGGAATGGATCCGGTGGGGGATGGTATTGGGATGGATCCGGTGGGGGATGGTATTGGGATGGATCAGGTGGGGGACGGTATTGGGGTTGGACCCAGTGGGGGACAAGATTGGGGATGGACCCAGCGGGGGGTGGGATTGGGGATGGACTCGGTGGGAGATGGGATTTTGGATGGACCCGGCGTGCACAGAATTGGGGATGGACCCGGCGGGGGATGATATTGAGGATGGACCTGGCGCGGTCAGATTTGGAGATAGACATGCTGGGGGATGGACCCGGCAGGGGACTGCCCATTGACTCCGTCTTCAATGCCTCACACCGGCCGGATGATCACCGTTCCCTTTCCCAGGTCTCACCCAAACTTTCTTACCCCAATTCCACCACCCACAAACCCTTGTCATGTCCCACCCACTCACCCACATGGCCAAGGTTAACTAGGAGGGGGAAGCTCCTGGCTGTGGGCACACTGCTCGTTGAAGGACAAGTGGGAGCAGGAGTCCTGGGGAAGAGGTGAAGGGCAGTGCGTACTGTAGCAGCTAGCTGAACTGGGCCACATTCTCCAGGATGGTGGGGGGAGAGAGAGAGAGAGAGGACTGGCTCAGATGGGATAGATATCTGTGTGCCAAGGGTCAGGGGATTCCCCAGCTTTGTGAAGGTATGGGACACTGACAACGGGAAGGAGATGGACCACTGCCCTCCCCACATCTCCACTGTCTAGGGGTCCTAGGAGCAGCTCAGATACCAAGGCCTGTGGGTGGGGGAAGGGGAAGGTTAAAGAACTTTGGTGGGGTAGTTGTGATGGGTAATCGATTGGAGAGGGTCCCAGTGAGGGAACTGGTCTGGTGGGAGGACAGACCTGATGTTGGGCCTTTGGACACCGGCGAATTGGCGTGGGGGACGGGGACAGGGACTTTTGGCTGGGCATGTTGTGGGACAGGGGCTTGTTGAAAGCCCTGGTGGAAGACAGGAGCTCTGGAGACGGTCCAAGCAATGGGTGGAGCATTGGGGATGGACCCAGTGGGGAATAGGGGCTTTGTTGACAGGCCTGACAGTATTTTGGGGATGATCTCAGCAGGGGGAGGGGTTTGGGGACAGGTCTGGTGGGAGATGAGGGCTTTGGGGAAGGGCCAGGTGGGTGACAGGGGACAGTATTAGGGAAGGACCCAGAGGACAAAACCAACCCTGGAGCTCTGGTTCACCTCGGGTCACTCACCTTGGCCCACGGACGTGCTTTCATCTGCGGGAAGCTGAATTTGTTGCAGTTTTGGTTCATCTCCCGGATCTGCTCCCTGGATGAGGTCCGCAACACCTGTTGGGACAGAAACCACCTTCACTACTGGCTCGGGGTGGGGGAAGCAGGAGGGTGACAAGGGGAGGGAATGCAGTGTATGTGTACCAGGTCATGGACATGGGACGAGCCCTAGAACTGGGGTGGTGGTGAAGGCTGAAACCTTAGGGGCATTTAAGAGGCTCTGAGTCACGTGGATGAAAGAAAAATGGAGGGTTATTAGGGAGGAAGGGGTTAGTTATTTTTATTTTGGTATGAATACATCAGTCGGCACAACATCGAGGGCTGAAGTGCTTGTACTGTGCTCTCATGTTCTATGTTAAATGTGTCCTGTCAGTCTTTCAGCAAGCGGATATGTCGGGGAGGGACCGCTGCCGACTGGCACATTCCAGGCTGCAGGGGTACATGCTGAGGGATGCACGGAGGCTTGGCGTAGCCAACACGAAGGCACTATGGGGATGGATCATAATCCTTCAATAACCGTGCACTGAGAGGCTGAGAGCAAGGGGAACTCCTCCAACAGCAGAGGGGGGCAGTAACCACACGGTATCACAGTGGTGGCAATGAAGGTAAACAGAGACGTATGCAGCAATGTGTAGTGAAGGGAATATCTGGATACAACAGGAGGAGGAGAAAAGACGGAACGGTCTTCCTCTTTGGAAATAATTTGTAAATAAAGTCAATTTTGCGGGGTTGGGGGGAGGGGAAGAGAAAAGCCCTACTCAGTCAACTTTGCTTCATGAGATACATTCTCCGATCCAGAAAATCTATTCTGCACCCGCTCCAGAGTACAAGATCAAATTTATTACCCTTGGATAGCACAAGTACGGCCTGATAAAACAGAGTTCTTGGGGTAAACATACGCAAACACACAACCAAGCCCTCACACCTACAGACAAATGATACATGTGCAGCACGTCCAGAAAAATAACTCCATATTGTTGAATAAATAGCAGAGTCGAGGAGTATTTGTATGAGCAGCTCATCAATCGTTCCACGTTCTCCCAGCCTGGAGGAAGAGGCTGTTCCTGGGCCTGGAGGTACTGGCTCTGAAATTCCTGGATCTCTTTCCCGACGGGAATAGCTGGATGATGCTGTTGTCCGGGTGAAGGGGTCCTCGATGATTTTGTCAATGATCATAGTGGATCACATTGATATTTGGGGTGGTGGGGGGCAGGAGGGTGTCCCCAGTGTTGCTCTAGGCCACTTTACATCCTGTGGATTGACCTCTGATCATTTTTAAAAAATATTATTTATAAATAAAATCCACAAAGAATTCACACAATTAATAATAACACAAATAAAATATAAATACACTTGTCATAGTTAAAAGAAAGAATAAAGAAATCCCCCCCCCCCATTAAACCACCCCATCTCCCCTCCATCCCCTTGCTAAAAGAAAAAGAAGAAAAATGAGGACAAGGGACCCCCAACAGGAGAACCAATTACTTTAACGTTCCTTTTCAAAAACTGAGGCCTTAAGCAGAAAGGGAATGTTAGAGCCACCCTTTGTAAATATGGGGTCCATATTCTTCCAAAATATATGGTTGAGGCGGCCTGCTCACCAGGACGAAAGCCAGTACACAAGATGCATGACGAACGCGGTGACTACACAGATCCTGCGGCAACCAATCATCTTCGTCCCAGGTGACATCCCGCACAGTGGGAAGCAATGAGCAATGGCGAGAACACCCACCAATCCGAGGCTGGCTTTGCCGTCTCGAAAGACCTGTCATTGGTAGCGGGAGAGTATATAAGCAGAGCTGCCAGTTCAACGAACCAGTCTTCGACTTCGACTTCACGGGTGTGTATCATTCATTCCACACATCATGGTGAGTGTGCTGGATATCGGTGCGAAGGAAGAGACATTCACCATTGACCACCTCAAACCAGCACATCTGGACATTAGCAAATTCAGCCCCCACGACCCAGATATAGGCGACCGAAAGCAGCGAACAGTGCTGGTTCTAGGGAGATGGGGCATCATGCTAACTGGGATGCCACCCTGTACACAAGATGGCCGACGAATGTGGCAACTGTTCAGAGTCCACGGGGACCAACAACTTTCATACCAGGGGACAACTCGCACGGCAGGAATCAACAAAGAACGGAACACCGAACAATTGGAGGCCGGCATGGATGTGACATCACTCCAGTCGACAGCAGCAGGGAGAGAATAGAAGCAGAGCTGCGAGTGTAATAAAGGAGTCTTTGACTTGATTTTTTGGGCGTGTGTCCGCCTTTCCACCCATCACAGTAGCGCGCACGTTCCAATTTCACATCGAATGGTCTTGCTCATCTTACATCGGGAGTCACGTGTACAGTTTCCTTACCTGAAGCATGAGAAGTGCACAAAGATCGTCAGATTTGTTTCTGGGGTGTTTTAAGCAGGTGATAGAAGGAAAGTTTGAATGTAGATCTCTTGGTCGTTGGTAAAAAGGGAGAGGACCTTACAACATTATGAGAGGACACAGCAGCACGGATCGAGAGAGGATAATGCAAAGGAGCCGAACACCAAGTGTCACAATTTCCCAATAACCGATCAGCTGCTTAGACTTTAAGAAATGTCTTCAATGAAAATGTAATATCCTTGGAATTCTCTCCGCTTTTGAAGGTGCATTTGAAATTGGGATCCATGGACTTGTGATGAGTTTATTGCCGTACCCACTCGTAGAGGGATCATATGCATTGAACTTAGATGTAAATACTTTGAAAAAAGTAGCAGACATTAAATTGGAAGCGGTAATAAATATGAAGGAAAGATTGAGAATAAATAGTCTCCCTTGCAGTTGGGGTACAATGTATTTCTTGAGATCAGAGGAATCCTGGAGCCAGGACAAAGTGATCCTGTGTTTCCCAAGGATTTGATTGTTGTTGGATTAGTAAAAAGTGGAAGGGCCGAAGGGTCTTCTGATCCTTCGACTGCTTGATTTGTCTTCTGATGCTCATTGGGTTCACCTGTGTATTCGCTCGCTCGCTCGCTGATTGGTTGCTTCAGTTACGCGAGGCAACGGGTTGATTCGGTGAGGCCGCTATTTGATTGGACGCTGAAGTCGGGTTGGATTGATGGGCGGGTTCGCTAGTTGATTGGCTCTTGCTGTGAGGAGGCGGGACATTTGCGGCAGCGTCGTCTGCTCGGGGTCCGTCGTGTCGCCTCGGGAGCGAATGGGAGTAAGTTGGCGGAGGCGCCGGAACCTTCCACAGCCGCGCGGTCCAGGGAAAGCGGGCGACCCGCAGCCCACCGGGCCCCACCCGGGAGCGGCCGGTACCGGCGGGGTGTTTGGGTGGAGCCGAGGCGTCGGTGCGAGGCCTGATGCCGCCGACAGGGCGAGGCTGGAGGCCGCGGGGTTACTTGCAGCGGGAAGGGGCGGTGTCAGGTGATTGGCAAGTCTGGTTTGCGCATGCGTGGTGAGTTCGCGCATATGTTGCAGATACGCATGTGCCGATTGAGGGCGACGAAGCGAACCCTTTCGCAAGTGGCAACTGACCACTGGCGCATGCGCACAGAAATTAAGATGGCTGCCCCCAGCTAATGGACCCTGAGTCACAAAGTCAATCCTGTGACTGTTCTCGTTTGTCAAATCATTTGATTTTAAAAATAGGCTCTAAGACTTCAGGGCTCCTCGCATGGGGGAAAAACCCCGACTTGCGACCATCGTGGACCCACCCTCCCCCCCGACTCGACCATTGTGGGACCTTTGGTTTAAACTCCTTTAATTAAAATAATAACTATTTATAAACTCCTACAAGACTTCAGGGCTCCTCGCACGGGGGCAAAACGCCGACTTGCGACCATTGTGGGGTCTGATTGATCCTTTGGACTACACTATGGTCGCAGGTCGGGGAGGACCTGTCGGGGTCATTGGGTCGCTGAGGAAGGGATGGAAAACCAATCCATTTTTTGCTTCCCAATGCTCATAGAATGTGCCTAATTCCATCCGTTTTTCCTGTTGTAGCATCACATTCTTCATAAAGTTAGATGTTATTTTTTAAAGTTGTGTCACCTGAACAATAATGCTCCAATCCTTCTGATCCTGACGTACCATGTGTTTAAAATGTAATGTTTCTCAGTTACTTGATCGAATGCCTTAAAAATATAGGGACTTTGGTGTTAAAAATACAGAGTAAAGATTTCACCAATCCTTTTGAATTTATGATCTCTGAGATTTCTGGTCATGTTTTCTATTTAGGTTGGTGTATCTTGCAGACCTGTTTGGATGCAGCAAGTAAGAAGTTATTCATTTGTAGCATCCGCTGCGGCAGCGCGACCAAATAAAGAGACATCCACCCAAGGTGAGTGTAAAACAAAGACTGGCTTTACTGGTTTAAATTCCCCACGTGTGCTCACTGGCCCACCCACTTCTGGTGACGTACCCCTGACTTCCAGCATCACTCTCCAGCTGGCTGGCCGCTACGCGGAAGTGAAGGGCATCTCAGCCCGCACATGGTGCAAGGCCCAGGCTCCTTCTCATCTTGAACTGTCCAAGTGTTGCTGTGATTTGGCCTTTTTTGCTTGCCCAGTTGCCTGGTGCGCTACAATCTCAGCGTTGATAAGGGAGAAATTCTTTCAATGTTTTATTCACTTTTATTACAGAATTCTTCCTAGTTTATCTGTGTAACATTGAAAATTATGGGTTTTCATGAACAGGAATCATGATTTTACTCATAATTTGGTGAGCCAATTGATAGGACAGTTTTTGCTAATGCCCCATGGGAAGCAAAATAAAAATGAAGTGACAAAATTAGGAAGGTTTGATGACCCTTCTTTTTAAGCAGTATGTCAGGATGATTTTCATCTTGCTTGCTGAATTAAAATGTGATTTGTCAGTTCTTAATGGCAGCTGCCATTATTGGCATTGCAAGGAGAGATGAGAAATGGGTCAAGTCCTTGGTGGTCCCAGTAATGCAACGTAGAAAGATGTCACGGGGCTGAATGTGGTTTAGGGAGGGAGAGGGTATTAATTTTTAGGAAAAGTATGTGGCCAGCCACCTATCAATATTTTTTTATCAAATAGAAATTCCTGCTGGTAGAAGCCATTTCCTACTTTGAACAGGCCCAATGTCATTATCCAAGCAGATATTGTTAAGAGCCCAAAGGATCCCAAAACCCAGCAGCAAGAGACATTCACCAAGACAAGTGGTTTTTAAAACAGAAGTTATTTTTAATCAAATTTAATCATTAAATTAGAATTAAACTTTAACCTAACTCTATACTTAACAAACCCAAATTAACCCCTTTTTAATTCTAAGTGCACATATTTATAATGTGTTTAAATTTAAGAAAAGTGATTTGGTTCACAGTTCAATCTTACTTCTCTTTCTTCCAAGTTCTCTGTATGCAGGCAATTCTGCTGTGCACAGAATGGAATGTGTATAAATTTCACCAGGATTTGGTGCTCGAAAGGTAAATGTTTACCGCTCAGGATAGTTCTTGTAGGGTTTTTAGAGAGAGATGTGTTGTTCTAGGATTTCCACAACTGAGGTACCACCATTAGTCACCTCAATGTCTCAGTGATGAACTTTGCCCCGTTAGGGTTTTCCAGATGGTAACTTATTTCTGCAAGCTACTACAGAGTTCCATTCCTCTTATTCCAAACAACAGGAGTTCTTTCTTCTGCTTAACCTAGTGTTAGATAAACAAAACCTAGGAGTGACTTTCCTGTAAGCAGCCTGCAGAATGGTACTTGTAGCCATCCTGGCTCCATTTCCAAACAATGGTCATTCATTTTATGACATCAGTTCGATTAATACCTACTTGTGAATGTGCAGAACATTCACCAGAGATCTTCAATATTTCTTCAGTTTTTCAAATAAGATGTTTTAAAATGTATGTGTGTGTATGTATGTAACCTACTCTAAATCTTACCAAAATACCAAATATTACCAAATTCTCCAAATATATTTATCCATTACAATATCACGTAAGGAGCATTTAAGAGAATCTTAGACAGTCATATATGGGTGAAAGAAAAACAGGGTTGTAGCGGATGCACAGCGCAGTATTACAAACCGCCACCATCAGTTCACAGACTTACCTGACACATCGCGGGCTAACAGTGCTGGGTACCAAAGTACAGTGAGTGGATCAGATGAAGCCCCTGCCTCAAGGCATGGGGCACTAATGGCTCGTAGCTTTAACCTGCTTGACCTGTGGACCGGAAGGTGTTCACTAATATTCTCATTGATAGGCAGGGAATAAAAGGTCTGTGTATGTCTGCAATAAACCAGTCTTGAGTTGACTAACTTTGTATGTGTTTGCCTTTATTTAGTAGCATCTACCGCAGTAGCCGCTACAGGGTATTATTTTTTTGTTAGAAATATCAAGATCAACACATCGTGGGTCAAAGGGCTTGTACCGTGCCATAATATTCTGTTATTTCTATTATTGCTTGACTTTGAATATCTGTTGTAAGTACTGTGAGACTTCAATAATGTAGCAAATGTGCACAGCAACATTGCAGTCAGGAGTTTGTATCTCCTGGTTGACGAGCTTTTCTCTTTTTTACACAATGCTTTCTAGTTCTCGTCAGTAAGAAAATAAATATTGTGCATGTTGAATATGTCATTATGTCTAAAATTAACACTGGAAAAGAGTCAGTAACACCAAGGTAAATTGCACCCTTTAGTGGCTGGTGCAGTTTCCTGACGGGCACAAGTTATCACTCGGTGGCGACAGTGATGTGAAAATGTGGGTAAATTATTTTGTATATGATTTATACATGTTAAAATTAGCTGTTGTTTGTTCCAATTTCAGGTAGGTGTGGTTGCAAAGTGGGTAAGGATAGAAAATACTTGGGGATCAAAAACTGGGGCTTGCATTTGATGGTGTGAAAGTCAAAATGGAAACTCAGAATAAGGCTCATCTGATTTAGCAAGCCACTGGCTCTTATACTTCCACCAGAAGTGAATCGAGAATTGAATTTTGAGTCATTTACGGTGGGTAACTTCAAAGTCTGTTGATTGTAAGACTAAATTAAGAGCCCTTTTGCCTCTGGCTGTACAGAAAGATTGTTTTGTTTATTAACTAAATCTTTCTGAAAGGGAGAATAGTGTGAAGCGGCTTTCCAACTCGTTGGTGATGAATCTTGCAGTAAGATCTTTCAAATAATTATAGATTCCTAATTCCTCCCAGTCCTCGGGCATTTTCTCCTGCAATCTACATCAGTTACCACCATCCAGGGATTCTCATGAAGGGTAAGTTTCAAATTCACCTCCTCCAACCATGTCCGTGCCCTCTGTGGCAAGAAACCCAATCCAGAGTAAATGACAGATAGGCTGAGCGCCTCCACTTGGATCACAATGGCCATCTTGGCTCATGGTCACAAGATGTTTTAAGTTCCATTCCATTCCCACACTGACCTTTGTCTTCTGCCTCCTCCATTGTCTGGGTGAGGTCAAATACAAAGGAACCATCTCTTATTGAATTTGTGAATCGATGGTATGAATAAGGAATTGTCCAAGTTCATGTAACCAGCCCACACCCCCCCAGGTTTTCTCTCTGTCCTGTTGATCCACTCAGTTCCCCTCATATTTTCCCTTCCAAACCAGATGACTTATAAATGTGGGCAGAAAATGGTAGATGGAGTTTAATCTGGACAAGTGTCTTGCACTTTGAGAAGAGTTGTAGTAGTGTTGCAATGAGGGATCTTGGGGTGCAAGCGCGAGCTCCTTGAAAGTGGCAACAAAAGTGTAGGGTGTTAAAGAAAGTATTCTTCATTGAGCAGGGCATGAAGTATAAATGTGGTTAGACCACATTTCAAGTGTTTTCTGCATTTCTAGTTGCTGCATGACAAAAAGAGTTTATCAGGGGGTTGCTTGGCATAGAGCATTGGTTCTGGGGAGAGGTTGGACAAATTTGGATAGTTTTCTCTGGAACATTGGAAGCTGAGTGATGACCTGGTTGAAATTTATCCAATTATTGTCGTGCTGGAGAAGGTAGATTTCTTCTTCCTCCTCCCCTGTGGGAGATGTAAAAATACTACGATGCCTATATTGAACATGAGAGGGGAAAAGGAAAGGAGTGAGGCAGGTTTTTGCACAGTGCAGTGGGGGTCTGGCCCACGTTGCCAGGATAGTGGTGAAATCACCACGATTTAAGAGGCATTTGGTTGGGCACATGAACAAGAGGGAATAATGGGTGATGTGTATGGACCATGTGCTGACAGATTGGATTATGCTCTGTTGGGTGATGATTCATCTCTTTTCAAGGATTGTTGCCAATGGGCAATAAACTTTTCACAAAGGTCTATCTCCAATGAATGTATTTAGAAAATTTCCATGAGTTAATTCCCTGTAGAAACACCAGTTTATCATTCAAGCTGTGTAGCCACAGCAATAATGCAAAGTTAAAGGCCATCATTACTGGATCCATTTTAATCAGCCTTCACCTTGTACAATGTTCAGTTGAGACAAGAAAATCAAAATGCAACTTTTAACCTCAAGGAAAGATGAGTAATCCTCTGTACCACAGAATTATTGCTGAAAAAATATTTGGAAAATTTTGTGAATTCAGCTTCCAAACAGTTGATGAAGAGGAGCCACAACAACATTTTAAAAAATTAAACCCAGAACATTTATTAGAAGATGTTTATCACAATAAACATGTTCAGGTTCAGTCATGATCGATTCTGGATTGGCATGTGGCAGTAATATAAGGAATGCAGGATAGATATATTCCAAGGAAAAATAAATTAATGATTTGAATTGTGGTTTAAATGGTTTTGTGGCCAAATTTGCGGAGGTCACCAAGATAGGGGACAGAGTAGGAAGTGTAGAAACCGTAAAGTTGCAGAAGGATATTGACAGATTAGGAAACTGGGCAAAATGATGGCAGATGAGATTTAACACCGAGAAATGTACAGTTGTACATTTTGGCAGTGGAAATAAACAGGAAGCATACTATTTGGATGGGATGAAAATTCAGACCTTGGATGTGCAAAGGGACCTGGGTGTCCTTGTGCAAGGAAAACTAAAAGTTAATGACCAGGTGAAATTGGTAATGAAGAAAGCGAATGCTATGTTGGCATTCATTTCAAGATGAATAGTGTACAAGGGAAAAGAGATGTTAATGAGGCTCTATGGGGCACTGGTGAGCCTCCTTTTGAGTACTGGGTGCAGTTTTGGGCCCCCTATCTGAGAAAGGATGTGATGTTGTTGGACAGGGTTCAGAGGAGAATGATGAGGATGATTCCCAGAATACAAAATATAATGTACGAGGAGTGTTTGACAGCTCTTGGATTGTATTCATTGGGGTATCGGAAATTAAAAAAGAAAGCTCATGGAGACATTTTGTATTTTGAAAGGTTTAGATAGGGTGGATGCGGGTAAGATGTTTCCCTTGGTGGGTGAGTTGAGGACAAGAAAATTAGAGGTTATCCATCCAAAACAGAGATTGGGAAGAACTTCTTTCGCCAGAGTGTCATGGAGCTGTGGAACTTATTGCCTCATACAGCAGTGGATGCCAGATCACTGGGAGTGTTTAAACAAGAAATAGACAAATATCTCGTTAGTGAGGGCATGAAGGGATATGCGGAAAAGGCTGGAAATTGGAAGGAGTGTAGAGTAGCTCAGTGTGTATTTACGGAGCAGATTCAATGGGCCTGGTGGCCTGGTTCTGTTCTTTTGTCTTGGGATCGTGTTCTCATTTGAGAGAGATTATCGAAGGCAACTGAGAAAAATGGAAACAATTTGAGGCAATTGTTGGAGTAGGTTATTTGTTTGCCATCTCTATGTAAAACTCCAAAATTATCTGTCACTTTGGATCAGTGCTGGTCCCTCCAATCCCTGAGGAACATAGTTTTTCTAATTTGTCATGTGTTCTTTCAGCTACAAATTATTCTCTTTTTCAAACATGGCCACAGGTTACTCGTGCTTCATTTCTGTCTTACAATCTTTTTGGGTGGTTTTTCAGTTGTAAATGTGGAAAATTCCATTTTGGGAGTGGATTTCTTGTCACATTTTTCCGTGATGTATTTGAAAAAACGTTGTTGTGTGGACTGCAGGTCTTGAATGCAACTGAGCTGCATTTGTTGTCCTTCCAATGCCATCTGCTGCCTGACAAGCCTTCAACCTGATTCCTGCCCTTTCTAAGCCTTGCGCAAGTGTTTTCCTCGCCTCGTGACCCCATCGTAACGGTGTACAGACATGCAATAAGCCACCATATAAAGGCAGGGTCTGAGACGCAGGTCGTAATTCCCCCAGATTATCTTAAAATCGCAAGATTGGATTGGCAAGAGTTGGGTGTCGTCCACAGATCTGACAGCTGCTGGGCTTCATGGTTGCATATGGTTCTGAAAAATACTAGGGATTGGCGGCCTTGTAGAGATGATCGTTCCCTGAACAATTCCACCGTGCCTGACTGATACAATATTCCAAATTGACAAGACTTCTCAGCCAACCTCCACGACAAATATGCATTTGCTAAAATAGATCTAGTACATGCTTACTATTAGATTCCATTTGACTCTTCGGATGTCACGAAGACAGCAGTGATGGTCCCGTTCGGCATGTTTGAGTTTCTGAGAATACCATTCGGTCTATGGAATGCAGCTCAGACATTCCAGTGGTTCATGGACCACGAACTCACTGGCCTTGTGTTTTTTTTGGTGCTTGTGTTGATCGAGGAGATTCTGGTTGTAAGTGTGGATGAAGAGAAGCACAAGAGCCACCTTATCTCATTGTTTCCGAGGCTTGAGGAATGTGGCATCGTGATCAATCCCAGGAAAGTGTTTCTGGAGCTGCTGTTCTTGTATTTTTGGGACGTAGAGTTATGGAACATGGTATTTTGGCTGATGAATGAGAAGTGTGTGAATTTTGAGAATTTCATCTCCCCATTAAGGTTGGCCAATTGTGATGGTTTTTAGGTATGAGGAATTTTTATCGCTGTTCCCTGGTGAATGCCACAGCATCTCTATTACCTCTTGCTGAACGACTCAAAGGATCTGATGTCTGCTTCAAAAAGACCTTAACTTTGTGTATGCTTTCCATGATGTGAACACTTTTCTTGTAAATGTCACTAAGCTTGTACATCAAATGCCTAAGGCCTTAGTCTCTTACAACAGATGCATCTGTCAGTGCTGTGGGAGCAGTGTTCGAACAGCTAGTCTGTGGGCAATTGGAACCTTTGATGTTTTTTTTCAGCCAAGCGGTCACCGGTTCAGGCAAAGTATAGTACATTTGGGCAAGAACTCTTAGCTATCTATCTCGCAGTGAAACATTTCTGTTTTAAAAAATATATATTTATAGTTTTGTATACAGTTCAATATAATAATAGAATCGTATCCAAATGATACGTTCAATGATCAAAATAGAATAATAAAATAAATGTTGTACTGTACATAAAAGTGAGAAGAGAAAAAAAGTATAAAAGAAAAAAATACAGACCTAGGTGCAAAGCTCCTGTGATTACTATTCCCTCCCAAAAGGAAAGGCAGGATATTAATAAAATAGTAGAATTAAACCAACGTGATAAGGTTCAACCATTAAGATGAAAGAAAAGTGGTGGTGGGGTGGAGAAGTGAATACATTAGATATCTAAACCCATATCTAAATATGGTTTCCATATTTTGAAGTAGGTATCATACCCAGTTCTAATATTATAAGTCACCTTTGCTAAGGAAATACAATTTTGCATTTCCCCACAATCAATTTTAAGATGGGATTCAGATCTAAAACATGAATTTGAAAAATTAGGAATAAATTAATAGATGTGCCATTAAATATAATTGATGAATAAGTTATTATTACCTAATCTATCAAAAACATTAAGTACTGTCCCAACAAATGTCAGACCAGCAAAAAGGGTCAATTTCAGTTCCCAAATCCAATTCCCATCTTTCTTTTGATTTATTCAAGTCTGGATTTGGAGATTCCTCTTGAAGTAGAAGATACAATTTGGAAATGTTTCTTTGTAATTCCCTCATGAATCCCAATTTCTAATCCAATATTTCAGCTTTTTTATTGGAAGGTCATCCTTTGACCATTTGTACAGACCACCAGCCTCTTATGCATACTGTATCTCTACTTGCCAAGGGAGATTCAGCACTTGCACTTCATCCTTCAATTTTCATCGGACACACGTGACATCTGAGAGAAAGCGAATTGGTGCCCAATCCAGGTGCGACATTACATACAACTACTGACATCAATTTCAATGCCATGGCTCATGTACGGTGCACTGATCCCGATTTCATCCGGTGTAACCAGATCAACTCTGGTCTCCATCTTCAAGATGTGACCCTGGATGAATCGGCTGAAATGTTGGTCTGACTTTTTTTCCCCCAACAGGAAGGACTAGGCTATTTGTGTGGGCAGCTATGAGGCAGGAGATTTTCCCTTCACAATCTATCTATTCCTGGCGGAACAGCATCAATCAAACTGGTTAAGGAACATCTTACCTGGGTTCATTTAAAACAGAATGTTGGATTATGGGCAAGGACTTGTTTGCTGGGTCAATGCCCTAAAGTCTCCAGGCACATGAAATTCAAGCTGGGGGATTTTGTTGTTTTGGATTCCCATTTCCAGCATATGCACCTTGTGGCTTGAAAGGTCCACTTCTGCCATCTCGGCAATGTACTTTTCTGCTCACGTGTGAGGACAGGACTACCAGGTGGAAGGATGAAATTCCTATCATCGGCATCTCTGCAGAGACAATTGATGGGACTTTTGTGGATCATTGGATTCCATCATTTGGTGTTCTGGGCACTATTACAACAGATCGAGGTTCTCAGTTCGAGTCAGCATTGGTCCGAGCTCTCACTGATCCTTTGGGCACTACCTGAATTATGGCTAAGCATTTCAGGGCCAACAGCTTCTTTGAGCATTTTCCTTGACGATCGAAAGCACCATTGACAGCAGGTGGCAAATCATCGACATGGAGCGAACGTTTGCCCATGGTTCTCCTTTGTGTGACTACAGCTCTTAGGGCAGATCATGGATGTTTAGTGGTAGAGCTAGTCTATGACTGTATGCTGACCTTGCCAGGTGAGTTTGTGAATCTGAGTCCAGACACAGTGCTCATGAACAGGTCAGTTATCTTGATTTTCTTCGAAAAATGAGATTACTCTGATGTTCTCCTATGTGGCAGCATCATCTGCAGTGGATGTGCCAAATGATTTACAACACTGTACTCGTGTGTTTCTTTGGCATGATGTTGTTCGTAAACCACTTTAGCCCATTTACGATGGTCCTTTATAGGTCTTATGGCACCATCCATAGTGTTTTGAGATTGACAGGAATGGAAAAGGTAACACTGTTTCCATCAACAGGTTGATGCCAGTGTATTTTGAATGTCCATGTTCTGCATCAGGGCCAGAGGGCCAGTGCGCCAGAGGGCCGGTGCGCCAGAGGGCCGGTGCGCCAGAGGGCCGGTGCGCCAGAGGGCCGGTGCGCCAGAGGGCCGGTGCGCCAGAGGGCCGGTGCGCCAGAGGGCCGGTGCGCCAGAGGGCCGGTGCGCCAGAGGGCCGGTGCGCCAGAGGGCCGGTGCGCCAGAGGGCCGGTGCGCCAGAGGGCCGGTGCGCCAGAGGGCCGGTGCGCCAGAGGGCCGGTGCGCCAGAGGGCCGGTGCGCCAGAGGGCCGGTGCGCCAGAGGGCCGGTGCGCCAGAGGGCCGGTGCGCCAGAGGGCCGGTGCGCCAGAGGGCCGGTGCGCCAGAGGGCCGGTGCGCCAGAGGGCCGGTGCGCCAGAGGGCCGGTGCGCCAGAGGGCCGGTGCGCCAGAGGGCCGGTGCGCCAGAGGGCCGGTGCGCCAGAGGGCCGGTGCGCCAGAGGGCCGGTGCGCCAGAGGGCCGGTGGGCCAGAGGACCGTTCGTGCCCCTGCATCTCCTGTCTTGCAGTATCATACGAGATCAGGCTGAACTGTCAACCATCCAGACCGTTACCCTGGGGACAGTTCCATTCAGTCACCTCCTTGCATGGAGCGGAGGATGGAGGTGGGGGGAGGGGGCTGTCACGGTGATGTATCTGCCTGCTTTGGGAACGGTGCCAGTTGCCGCTGATGATGTCATTGGATCGTCGCACTGGAGGAATAGCCCACGTGCGCAGGTGCGTTAAGCGTCAGTATATGGGTGATGGATCTCAGACGCAGGAGGAGTTGAGAGAGAGGGTCAGGATCACCGTGTGGTACTGAGCTAAGGAGAAGGTCAAAGGGGTTTGGCTGGGTGATGTTTGGGGAGTTGAAGAATGCAATGTTGTGTCTGAGGAGGATAAAGAAGGTCGACTGCATTGTCTTCTGGAGGAAACGAGTGAGGGTACTCTTTAATTGTTTGTAAACGATGGTATATCAGTGCCGTTACAAATCTAACCCTTCCCTACCTCACACTCATTACTCTCTATTATATTTCCATCCATGTATCTTAGTCTTTTGAATGTCCTCATTGTACCAGCCCCCACCTCCACCCGAGCAATGCATCCCAGACCTTCACAGGTCTGTATTTTTAAAAAAAAACTTGTTTAGACAATCAAATCAAAAGATGAAAGAAGTTCTATTGCTTCATCTCGTGATCTCATCATCATTTCTTTGCAAATTATGGGCAAATTGAGAGAAAAATGTTTGTCTTAAATGGACACTATGAAGGAGAGGTGGAAGGGTGGATCCCTTATATCTGCTGGTCAAATACTGCGAGCTGCATTGTTACACCTCTTAACAACACGTGTTGAAGAATACTGCGGAATGGTAATGATCTAAAATACCCAAACTGGAGAAATAAATTGAGATGAATGCCTTTGGAATGAACTTTGGAAGGCATCATTGGGTTTTCGTGACTTGCTCATGAACCAGAATTTCTCTCACTTGGGTTCTGGCTCCTGAGCCTATTCTCTTGCTTCCATTTCAATGAAGTGGCTACTTTCCCTTCCTGGCTCCCATGCGAGCTCGCTGTGGCTTCTTTTGTACTGACTGTTATTATGTTGTTGCAAAGTACTGTCCATCCAACTTTTCTCAAAATCTGGACTAATCCGTACCAACTCATGAAATATTGATGCTCTCCATTTATTGACTTCCTTGATTTGAGTTTCTTCCTGTCCAACATGGTTCAACAGTGGATGGCAGAATCGCAACTCTGTTGCGCTGCCAGTGATAGGGATGGTGTTCAAATCCTACTCTCTCTGTGAGGAGTTTTTATGTTCTCCATGTGTGTTTGTAGGTTTTCCCTGGGGTGGGGGAGGGGGGTCCAGATTTTTCCCACTGTTCAAAAAGTATGAGCGTGTTGAAGGTGAATTGGGAGGCACAGGTTTGTGGGCCTAAAGGGTCTGTTAGTGTGCTGTAACTAATCTTGAAGTATCACATTGACTCTGATATGTCACTAATGTAAATCTTGGTAGTAATGGTGTGTATGATTCAGCTTTGTCTTGATCTCTGCGGCTATTGGCCTCGCCTCTCATGTGGAACCCTATAACTTGGGTGTTTTGGAATTACCTCGTTGTGAGGAGTATATCTGAATGAATAGCTTCACTAATTACTCACCATGTTCATGTTTAAAGTCCATCTATCCTTGTCTGCCCAGTCTGGACTGGAAAATTGTAAATGTTACTCCACTCTTTAAGAAGGAAGAGAGGCAAAAGACTGTAAATTTTAGACCAATCTTCACATTTAAAAAATCACGTAATTTGTTATCTTTTCCAAATAAATACAAGCTTTCATTTTGCCAACTATTCATATTTAAATCCACATAATTTTTCCAAGTAATCCCAATAAATTCAATTAGAGATTTATCCATTCTTAAATCCATTGATAAAGTTGTAATATACCCCATTTTAAAAAGCAGTGGATCTAACATTAAAGTAGTCTCCAATAATTCCGTCTTAAACTCTTTAATTTTTATCCTAAAAGACTTACTTTATCACACAACCAGACAGAATTGAAAAAAAAAAGTACCAATTTGAGTCCCACAATTAAAACATAAATCCTAATGACTAAATCCATATCTTTTTAACTTTTCCGGCATTTAATACAACTGATGTAGAAAATTGTAGTTCACCAAATTTAGTCACACTATCTTCACACAGAGTAGTCCATCCTTCTTGGGATAATTCTAAGGATAAATCTTTCTCCCATTTAGGCTTCGATTTATCTAAATCCAGTTTAGCTATTTTTTCTTGCAACAAAGAATACATTTCTGAAATAAATCCCTTTCTGCCCTATTTACAATTAAATTTTTAAATTTAGTTAACTTAGGCATGTTCAATTCCCGCCCAAAACTCTTCACTACTGGAGCATGTACTTGAAAATATGCAAGCAAAGAATTTAACAGTACCTCAATTTTTTCATGAAGCCTAACATAGGAAAAAAATATCCCATCTTCAAAACAATCTGCTAACACTTGAACACCTTTCATCTGGCAAATCTTTAAACACTGAGATTATTCATCGAGAAGGAGATGTATTTATCCTGATATGATGGAATTTGTAATGAAACCTTATCTCCAGTTCCTATTGCCAGATTTCTTTTATACCAAGTATCACATAAATGTCATAATACTGGCACATTATTAAAATGCAAAAGACGAGGAGTCCATCTAAATATACACTGATGTATAATAAAATGTGAAATCTGTGATAATAACATTTTAGCCCAGTGTGGAGGTTGATTAACATTGAACATCCTATTAATAAATTTTAACTGATAATTAACTAATAATTTAATGAATAATTCTGAAAATGAGGCCATTGTCGTCCCTAATGCATATTGCCATGTTAAGTTTTGCAACAATACTCTAGCCAATGTACCTTTCTATAAAAATATTCTGATTGCTGCATAACTCTTTAAAAATATGTTTGGAAGCGAAGATGGAATTGATTGAAAAAGGTATTGAATATAAGGAAAATTATTATTTTTAATACAATTCACATGTGCCATTCATGTCAAAGGAAGGTTTTTCCATTTGATTAAATCAGCTTTAATTTTATCAATAGAGAAACATAGTTCAACTTACACAAATGTTGATAATCCACATCAACCATTACCTCTAAATATTTAAGTTTCATTTTTCATCTAAGCTGTGTAATCTGTTTACAAGCAGGATAATCTTCCTCTGTAATTGGTAATATCTTCCTCTTATCCCGATTAACCTTATAACCAGACATTTCTCCATATTGTACCAAACAGGTTTGCAGATGTCATAACGATTACTGAGGATTTGTTAAATATATTGGTACAAAGGAACCTTATATTCTCTTCCTTTATTTTAATCCCACTAATTTTATCATTTTGTCTTTATAGCTTGGGCTAGCGGTTCTATCACCAATGGTGACAAAGGACAACCTTGCCAAGTGGAGCGTGTTAAATTAAACGTATCTGAAATTTGTCCATTTGTCACCATCCTCACCAAGGGATTTTTATACAAGTCTTTAACCCAACCAGGCAAAAAAGGTCCAAACTTAAATCTTTCAAGTATTTAAATAAAAAGTACCTTTCAACTCGATCAAAGGCTTTTTCTGCATCTAATGCCACTATCATTGATTGATTCAAACAATGTCTTGACACATGAATCAACGTCAACAGTCTAACAATATTTTCAGAAGAAAATCTATTCTTAATAAAACCTGCTTGATCAACATGTATTAAACATGATAAATACTTCACAAGTCTATTAGCCAATACCTTAGCTACTATCTTATAAACTACATTTAATAACGATATTGGTCGATATGAGGCAATTTTCAATGGGGCTCTTCCTTTTTTGCAATAACTAAGTCTAGCTCTAGAAAAGGATTCTGGAAATGCTTTTGCTCTTCTGTAGCTTGTTTAAGAACATCCATCAAAACAGGAGACAAGACTTCATAAAATTCTTTATAAAACCCTCCTGTAAACCCATCTTCTCCAGGTGATATTCAATATCACATCTTCAATTTCTAAATCACTGAAAGGAACTTCCAATTCTGTCCTATCTTTATCGTCCAAAACCGATAACTCCAAACTACCTAAAAAAAACTCAACACGTTCCTCATCCTGATTTACATCAAAAGGATATAAATTCTGGTAAAATGAGTGAAATTCATCATTCATTTCCTGAGGTTTAAAAGTAACTCTTATATTATTTCTTATCGCATTTATTGTCCTTGATGCCTGTTCAGTCTTTAATTGCCAAGCAAAACTTTATGCGCTCTTTCCCCTTACTCATAGTAATTCTATTTAGATCATTGTATTAATTTTTCATATTTATATGTTTGCATTATATTATAACAGTTTCAACTGAATCAAAAAAGTCTTTTTATCCACAGTCGAATTTCGTTGGAATTCCTTCTCTCAAATTGTTATTTCCTTCTCCAAATTTTGCCTCTCTGCCAAATGCTGCGTCTTAATTCTTGCAGAATAATTGATTATCAGACCTCTTAAATAAGCTTTTGAAGCATCCCACAGAACAAATTTACTTTGTACTGAATATGTATTAATTGACAAATAAGATTGAATATGGTCTTTGATTTAACTTAGAAACTTTGGTTGCTTCAATAACATCCCATTAAACCTTCACCGGTAAGGGGTGTCTACATTATGCAAACCAGAACATGTGCAGGTGCACAATCCTTTATCCAGATCCCTTTGTGGGGCGGGGGGGCACTGTGTTCTGAATTTCAGATTTTTTTGGATTTTGGAAAGCCAGATTTAAGCCCACCCAAATTATGCTGCTGTATCCACCCCCACTCCATTCCAGTCACACTGATATTTTTGCTCCACTCCTCACCTGCCTGACTCGCGCTGCCATCTCTCTCCCACTTGCTGATGTTTGGAGCTTTCCGGATTTTAGATGTCTGGAGAAAGGATTGTGTACTTCTACTTAACAATGAGGAATGATCCGATAAAATCCTACTCATATACTCTGCATGTATAAATTTACCCTGTAATTGTGCTGATGTTAAGCAAAAGTCGATTCTCAAAAAAGGATCATGTCTGGGTGAATAAAAAGAAAAGTATTTTTCTGTCAGAATTAACTTACTCCACATTTCCACCAAATTCAAATCTTTCATTGAGTCTAACATCCATTTAGCCATTTTGGTTCTTTGTACAGTTTTTAGAAATTTATCCAACACACAATTAAAATCCCCACCAACCAAAATATTTTCATTAGCTTGACCCAGATTCAAAAAAGTTTCAGAAATAGCATCTTCGTCATTTTCATTGGGTGGATAAACATTCATCAAAGTCCATGCTTCAGCAAAAATTTTACAATTCACCAACAGCTCTCGACCCAATGTGGCAGAGAATGATTCCAACTGAAACGGTATCTTCTTATGAACCAAAGTAGCAACTCACCTCGAGCTTTCGAATTAAATGGAGATGAAAAACATGTCCTACACAATCTCTCATCAATTTCATATGTTCTTTCTCAGACAAATGAGTTTCTTGCAAAAAGGCAACATCAACCTTCATTTTCTTTATATATGCCAATATTCCCTTCCTTTTCATCGGATTATTAAGTCCTTTAACTTTGAAGGTCACAAAATTTAAATGAGCCATAACTTAATTTCCTCTTGAGATTGGCACTTCACAGAACAATTACATATTTTAAAAAACCTAAACCCCCCCCCTTTCAAACAATAAGAAACCCGTGTAAAAAATGTAAAAATCTACAAGTACAAAAGTCGGACCCCCCTCTGTGGACCAGCTGCAGTTAATACCACATTTGACAGATGACTTTAGAAGTAGCAGAGTCAATCACCACCCCCCCAACCGAACATTAAAACCCATCAGTCATCCCAGTGATAACACCCACATTGAGCTTGAGCTTCATCTTCAACATCACTCACCAATTCTGATTCCAATTCGTTTCCATGTTCTGTTCCCAATTTTAACCTTGGGCATTTTCCCCATCAATTCCTTCAAATCTGGGAAGGAATTTGCAAAAGATAATGCACCATAAGGACTCTCAAAACATTGAGACTGATCTGGCCCATAATTCACCTTAAATATCGTCGGACACCGAAAAGTAAACTTATACCCTTTCTTCCACAGCACTGCTTTGACCAGATTAAAATCTTTCCATCACTTAATAATCTCCTGACTTAAATCAGGATAAAATAAAACCCTATTGCCTTAAACCATCATTGGGCTTTGATCAAGGCGAGCTTTCTGAACCGCAAGCCGCAAAATCATTTCTCTATCCTGATATCGCAAACATCTTAAAAGAACCGCTCTTGGCATTTGACCCGGAAAAGATTTTCTCCTTCACACCCTATGAGCCCTATCTAAAAGGTCTCGACTCCCAACATCTCTGGAATCCATTTCCAGAAATAATTTTACAGGATCTGAACCATCAATATCTTCCGGCAGACCAACTATCTTAATGTTAATTCGACAACTTTGATTTTCTAACGAATCAATGTTTTTTAACAAATCTCTCTTCTGGACATCCTAGCCTGTAAACAACTCCTCAATATGATCTATGCTCTCCGCATAATGGTCCCCACAGTCCTTACAGTCAATAAAAATGTCTTCGATCTTCTTAAATTGATCTTGTCTAGTGTCCACTGCTGTTAAACTCTTATTAATATCAACTTGAATAAATGTAATTTATTCACACATACCAGCCATTATTTCCTTTATAGCAGCAAATTGATCATTTAAAGTTTCAAAATATTAGGTCATAGAAGACATCATCTTTTCATTTGGTTGGATCAGTTCTGTAGACATGAAGTTGACTTCCATCCCTGTTGCAGGGGCCTTAAAGACTGGGGAAGGTGTCTGTGGTTAAACAACAGCTTTCATTGGAGATGGAGATGTTGTTAAAGCCTAAGGCCTTCCTTCAGTAAGTCCAACTGCAGCAAATAGTCATTCGTGCTCTTCTTCTTCTCGAATTTCTGAGTTGTCCTCCTCCACCTCATACCTGGCTGCCCTACTGTGGATTTCCTGCATGTGAGAACATCCATCCATGCTGAGAAGCTCAGTAGCACCAGATGAGCATCTTCAGATGGGCCGCTGCATACAGTCATTCGCCTTCCCGCGAACACGCGCGCACATTCGGGCACCCACCCCCCTGGTCTCCTTAGTCAAGCCAGGTTTGGGTCGGATTCCACGCTCACTCTCCTGGCCCACCCCCAGGCCAAAGATCTTGGCGATATCTTGCGTCTCTGGAGGCGCAGAGGATGCAGACGTTTCTTCCAGCTTCTCTTGGGTTCCACATTGAGGATTTGGATCTATCTCTAACTGCTCCTGAGTTTCCTTCTGGAAGGTCGGCCTTGCTTCTTCTGCACTTTTCACAGGTTGAAAACCTAGGTTTTTTTCTAAGTTGCTGGTTATGAAATGGTATTGTATTAACTGACCAGTATCGGCATGGGCTGGCCACCCTCCTGATGACATCCTCTCCGAGACTCCTCCCTGGACTCCTCCCCAGTGACCCAGGCCATAAAGGTCGAGCAACGTCTTCCATCCCTTCACTTACCTAGCTTGCACGCGGGCCTGCAGTCTTGTGTGTAATAAAGCCTATCGCTCCCCTTAGTCTTTGTCTTTTTGATTATTAGGGCAACTGTCAGTGCCCAACACTGCTGTTTTCCTTTCTTCATTTCCAGAATCCTACAGTAGTAAATTAATGTTCAAAACATTGATAAAGTCAAATAATTCACTACAGTTCGAGTATTGAATAGTTCAGTCAGGGAGAGGTGTCTTCTCACGTCATTTTCCGATGCCATCTTTCCACGACCCCCCCCTCCCAACCTCCCCTCAGCTGACTCCTTGAACACCATCCAATCCATGAACTCTAGGCAGCCCTGCAGCTGTCTTCCCTCACGTGACCACCTTTTGGTTGTCCTGATCTCGTAAGTGTTGTGAGCAATTTTAGGCCCCATTTCTAAGAGAGGATGTGATGGTCCAGAGATGGTTTAAAAGAATGACCCTGGGGATGAGAGGAATAATTTGATGGTTCTGGGCCAGTACTCGCCCGAGTTTAGAAGGATGAGGCAGGACCTCATTGAAATCTGATGAATAGTGAAAGGGCTGGATAGAGTGAATTTTGCCAGTACTGGGAGAGTGTAGGACCAGTGGGCACAACCTCAGAATAAAAGGATGTCTGCTTAAGACGGAGATGGAGAATCATTTTCATCTCGAGCAGTGATTTTCAAACTCCTCCTCCACACCCCCACCCCCTGGATCATATTCCACTTAATCCTTGTGCCAGAAGAGCTCTGTAGTAAGGAATTACTTAAGGTGGAATGTGATTGGAAAGAAAAAGTTTGAAAACCACTGTTTTAATTGTACGTCATTGACTTATTCTGTGTGTGGTTTCATAACTCTAGAGGAAATGGTCCAATGACAATTTTTCTCAAGCAAAATTTTTCCTTCGCAATTGGGTCAACGGCAGTCTTTCTCAGCCTTTTTTCCCATTCATATTCCACTTTAAGCAATCTCTTACTCATTTTTCGACACTCCAAGGAATAAAGTCCCAACATGTTCAACCTTTCCTTGTAGCTCAACTCCTGAAGATCTGGCAGCTTCCTAGTAAATCTTCTCTGCACTCTTTCAATCTTACTTATACCCTTCCTGTAGCTAGGTGACCAGAACTGCACACAATACTCTAATTTTTCCCTCACCAACATCTTTTACAACCTCACCATAACTTCCCAACTCCTAATTTCAATATGTTAATTAATGAATGCCAAGATGACAAAAGCTGTCTTTAGATCCCTGTCGTCCTGTGACACCACTTTCATGGAATTATGTAACTGTGTTTTATCTCTTGCCAATTTCTATCACTTCTCTGTTCAATTTCATAATGTTGACTTCTGGACTGTTTTATTGTGCCCCTTGATCTAGAGAGTTCTGGCAGAGCAAAGCAATTTTGTTTTCTTTTGTCAGGTCAAATTTTGTCACATTGATCCAAAAACAAGTATTTTCACCATTCCTTCATTTCAGATTCTCTGCAGCTGTCGTATTGTACCTCACAGTGACGGCATCATATTTGTCTTGTTTATCCTTTACCCCTCCATCCAGACAGATGTGCTGATCAGCGAGTCGACTCCACTCATCCAGCACCACTGCCATGTCTGTTGCTCGGGCATTTCATCCCACATATTGAATTTGTTATTTCCCCTCTTCTTTTTTCTCAGCAAAGAGAATCAGGTTAATTTGATATTCTTTCTGAATCCCAGTGAAAGGTTATCGACCTGAAGGTTTTAGCTCCAATTACTTTTCCAGTAGATGATCCGCTGAGTATTTCCAGCATTGAGTTTTTATTTTACTGCCTTGGTATATTGCTGAGTACTTTGAATGGGAGAAGAAATGTGGGTTGAGTTAAGTAAAGATGTCTAGAATATGGAGTGGATTTAGAAAAATAGACGTAAAAATGGAGGGTCATGGAAATAGTTAATTCATCTTTTTGAATTTTGGAGTCTCCTGCCGGAAAGCGCAGAATACTCATCGGGCTTAATTCAAACCTGCTGGCAGCAAACTCTTAATGATGTCCCATCTTGTCCTGTGGAGCCCAGCACATATAACCATATGACCGTTTACAGCATGGAAACGGGTCATATTGGCCCTTCGAGTCTGTGTCAGTTCACATGAACAACTCCACTAGTTTTCACCTCCAACACTCTGGCCATATCCCTCCAACCCCCTCATATCCATGTACACATCCAACCTTCTCTTAAATGACAGAAAGGACCCTGCCGCAATGATCTCTTCTGGAAGATCATTCCATTCTGCCACCACTCTCTGAGTGAAGAAACATCCTCTAACATTCCTCCTACAGTTTTGCACCCTTACCTTGAACTCATGCCCTCTTGTTCCAACCTCCCCTGCCCTCAGGGGAAAGAGTCTACTCACGTCTAGTCTATCTATTCCTTTTATAATTTTGAATACCTCTATCATAACCCCCTTCATCCATCTACGTTCCAATGAATAAAGTCGCTGTCTCCTTAATCTTTCTCTGTACTCGAGATGTTGTAAGCCATGTATCATTTTTGTAAATCTTTTCTGCACCCTCTCCACTTTATCTATTTCCTTCCTATATTTGGAGACCAGAACTGAAAACAATTCTCCAAACCTGGCCTCACCAATGCCTTAAACAGTTGCAGCATCACTTTCCAGCTATACTCTAGTCTATGCTATGATTTATGAAGGCCAGCAGACCATATCTCAGGATAAGACCCACTGTGTTAACATCCCCTCATATGGAAGATTTTGCCTCCCATCTGCACACTTCTGTGCTTTCTCCACGGTTGATCTTATCATGAGATACCATCAGATCCCATCCATAAGGAAGACATTCCTAAAACGGTGATTATTACCCCTTCTGGGCTTTTTGAATGTCTTAGGATGCCACTTGAGTTGAAGAATGGTGCTCAAGCCTGCCAGCGGGTTATAGACACTTTGGGCAGAGATTTAGAGTTCCCTTAGATCTACTTGGATAACATCTGGTAAAAACAATGGCATCACGAATATGCTGTCCAGACCGACTATATATCATATCCAGGGTGACATTGATATTTCTGAATTAGCCAGTATCCAGGCAATGGACCCAGATGTTCAGGCATACAGTCCGGCCATTACTAACCTGGACATACAGCAGAGGGCAGCATAACTGGGTGGCCAACCTTACTTTGTG
The DNA here is from genome assembly GCF_036971445.1 of Narcine bancroftii. Classification (NCBI taxonomy): domain Eukaryota; kingdom Metazoa; phylum Chordata; class Chondrichthyes; order Torpediniformes; family Narcinidae; genus Narcine; species Narcine bancroftii. The sequence goes on from NW_027211852.1 coordinate 462,903, forward strand.
ACATGTTTTTGGGCTACATTAGACCAATTTTTCCTGCATCTTGGAGGAAACACCTTATTGACCAGATACACAGCTTATCTCATCCGTCCATCAGAACATTTGTCAAGCGCATGTCAAATAAATATGTATAGCATGGACTGAGAAAAGGCGTCGTGCAATGTGTTTGCACATGTACCTCCTGCCAGACTGCCAAAATTCAGTGCCACACTAAGGCACATCTTCAACATTTCCTGACAGTATGCAGGCAGTTGGAACATGTGCATGTGGACCTGCTTGGACCATTGCCAGAATCTAAAAACATGAGATACATTCTAACAGTTGTAGAACATTTCACGCGCTGGCCAGAGGCCGTCCCGTTGCCATCCAGTGACACTGAGACAAGGGCCAGAGCAATCATCGTCAACTGGATGGCTAGATTTGGTTTTCCCACATTAATTCAATCCGCGGAACACAATTCACCCACGTTCCCACCAGCAACTGAAGTCCACTTTTAAGGCCCGACTCACTGGTCCCAATTAGGTTGATGAGTTGCCATGCATTCCTTTGGGAGTGCGCACAGCTCCAAAGTAAGATATGTCTGCATTGTACGCGGAGATGGTTTATGGTACGGTCCTTACAGTTTCATGGGACATTCATTTCAAAACCAACTCTGATCTGAACTACCTTCCACAGCTTCGACATGGTATCGTGATCAGCAAAGCTTTTCCAACCCACTGGCTTGGATCCCCTTAACAGAATGTACCCCACCACTCCTGGACACTGATTTTGTTTTTGTGCGCAGACAGGACCGAGGAGTGCTGATACAACAAGCGTATGAGGGCGTTTTCCGCGTGGTAAAGAAGAATGGGTTTGAGTATACTTTAGACATTGGGGGACATTCGCAGCTGTTTAGTTGGGACAGACAAAACCTCTGCCCATTTGGATCCCGCTTCACCCTTTCATTGCCCCCAGCCGAGATGATGAGGGTGTCCACCTAAGGTGCATGCAACTGGTGTTTTACTTTCTGGTGACGGTTCTGGTGGGGGGTGGGGTGTGTATCAGTAATGTAGCGGGCCGAGAGATCCAGGTTCTTTGGCGGGCACATGAAATCATAAGGCAGACAGCTGGGAACTCATCCATTTAATTGACCGCATGCACGTGGTCCTGCGTGTCGAGGAATGGCACGTTGATCTGTGATTTCCCCTGCCGGAAGGTGCAGGACACTCACAGGGCTTAATTTAAACCTGTGGTCCCGTGGATCTACAGCAAACTCACAAATGATGTCCCACCTTGACCCATGGAGCCCGGGACACGGTGTAAATAGAAGAAGCCTGTAAAGACTGAATAAAGCAGTTTTGTGTTGACTAACCTGGTGTGTGTGTGTGTGTGTGTGTGTGTGTGTGTGTGTGTGTGTGTGTGTGTGTGTGTGTGTGTGTGTGTGTGTGTGTGTGTGTGTGTGTGTGTGTGTGTGTGTGTGTGTGTGTGTGTGTGTGTGTGTGTGTGTGTGTGTGTGTGTGTGTGTGTGTTTCATCCATCTCACAGCCTGTGGGAAGATGCTATTCCCCAGCATGTAAGTCTTGATTTTGATGATGGACGTGGTTAAAGATGCTGTTCACTAGATCAAAATGGTCTTTGTACTATTCCTTGAGCCCAATTTGAATAACACTCCCAGTAAATGTCATCCACAGAAAAAGGGAGACCCCAGTGATCCTCACTACTCTGCATCATTGCTGTCTGATGCTATACAGCAACTAGACCATCCAAAGGTCGAGACTCAACTGCGCTCCTGTAAAATCTCAGGATGAGAGCCGTTAGCCTTGACTTTCTCAGGCTCCTTGGGAAGTGTAGGCCCTTCCTGACCGATAAGGAGGTGTGATCGTTCTGTGTATTAATACGTGTGCTGTATGGATGGGAATTTTATGTGATTGTATTGTCTATTCTTGCTCTTTAACAATCTTTAGTGGATAGAAGTAGTCATTGTACTTTAGGATGTACAATCATGTACAGATTGTCTTTAAATAGCCATTTGGCCCAGATGTCTATTCAGTCCAAGAATACTTTCCATCACAGGCAGATTTTAAGCAATAACACCATTCATACTTAAACAAACATTGTTTTTAATTTTCTTTTTAAAAAAAACGGGATCAAACTTTAACTTATCACTATTAACAGCCTTCGATTACCCCCTTCTAATTCGAAGTGCAGGTGTATTTAATGTGCATAAAGTTCTTTGACACAACTCCAAGTTCACCGGTGTCTATCAATTCTTATACTGTGCATAGAATTCAACATTTATGAATTTGAATATGAATGATAAGCTCTGGTGCTTAAAAGTAAATGTTTACCCTCCAGGAAAGCTCTTGTTGGTTTCAGAGAGGGATTTCCTGCTCATTGAACACACATAAACTGATTCCCTCTGATCAGCCACTTTGGTGTCTTGCCAAAGAACCTTGACCCATAAGGGTTTTCCAAATGATAACCTCTTCTGCAGGTCACCATTGATTTCCTTTTGTTTCCCTTATTTCAGGTGAAACATCATTTCTAGCCAGCCATTTCCTGTTTTTCAACAGGCTGAACTGAGAACTCACGACCCATCTTAAAAACAAGATGCTGGCTTGCCATCTCTCTCTCTCTCTCACTCTCTTTTAGAAAAAGCCTATTTGGTCTCTCTTCTCTGCTTGAAAAACCACATGACCTTCTTAGAATAGCAAACTGGTATCAGCCAGATGACTGCACTGGACTCAAACTTCTGAGTCCATTAATCTGTTGCTTTAAAACAATAATCCATTTACACCTGCTTTTGAAATTCTTTAGCAAAACAGTCTCCTTGTTTTGTCTTTGTAAAGACTCTCGGCGCCTGAATGACTCACTCTCAGCAAAGCTCTTGTATTTTAAATAAGAGCTGTTTTGTGCAGTGTATGTGTTTGTTTGTGACCTAAACGACTCCTCCAATCTAACTCTTTCAAAAACATCTCTATATACAATGTAAAATACATAATCTGTCACAGGACAGATGCAGCAGAGGAGTTGTGATCAAATCAATGGTGTCCTTGCAAAAAAAAAAGTGGGAAGTGGTATAATCTGTTGAGTGGAGTTTGTAATAGTTTGAAACTTGAACCTCTCTCTATTTCAGGAGACAATTTACTGTCATGTAATTAAAAAGTGTCATGTCACACAAAATTGCTTTTTTCTTGCTATAAGGCAGACAGACTTACCTCTGGCAGAAATTTCCTGAAATGCTTCTTGCAGTCAGAGAAAGACTGAGTGCTCCCCCCCCCACCCCCCACCACCCCAAACCCTGGGCCAAGTCACTGAGGGTCTGTGGATTCTCTTTTAATGCTCACAGATGTATGCTCCAGTTTTGAACCTCTGACATAATTAGGAACCATTTAGCACTCACTCGTATCCCAGGTCTGATACCTGACACCCTTTTAGCCAGTTTTGACCAAGTCTCTAGCAATCCACAGCCTGGTGTGAGTTCCTTGACTGCTTTGTCCAGAAGCCCACAGCCTGCGTGGGTTCCTCTCTTCAAGTCACCAACAACCTGCCACCTATGTGGGTCTTTCAGCTGCAGAACCCCCCACTGGTCTGCTGCCTTGGTCACTGACCCATGGATTGAATCCTCTGCTTCTGAGATGTTGGTGGGGTGTGGTCTTTCTGTTTTCTGGTGCCCTGCACTAGTCGTCCGCTTCCCCAGAGTTCACGGTGGCGAAGAAATCTAACAAATCTAAATAAAAAAAAAATTAACTAAGAGGAGAATCTCACATGTCTAGAGGGATGGAAAGGGCATTATTACAAATTGAAGCCTGATATTTGAATATTCAGGTGCCAAATTTGCAAAAGCATAGAGTATATATTTCTCAAGCGAAATGTAATTTTTTCCAAAGGAATACAACTTTGAATTTTTGCATGTCATCTTGGCATCCCTAAAAATATATGGGATTTCCAAGTAAGTTCTATACATGTCCTCATCACCGCTAATGTTAATTTAACAAATTTCAATTGATATATTAATAGATTTAATTTGGTCCTTGTTCCTTCCATATTTCTTAATAAAAATAAGGTCAGATTCTGTGGAAAAACATCTCCTATAACTTGTTCCATAAATATTGTAATTCTCCCCAAAAAGATCTTGCATTAGGACAAAGATAAGTTGAATGCAAGAAAGTTGCGATATCTTCACCACACCTTAAACATTGATGTGATAAATCTGATTTTATTCTATTCAATTTCACTGGTGTAAGAAGTAACTGTAGAAGAAAAACTAGTTGTGAATTCCTTCCTCACTGCTGCAGTGTGGAACTTTGGTCAATAGATCCAAAATGCTGCATTGAAGTGAATTAATACAACTCCCCTGGATCACGTAATCAAGAGAGCAAAAATAAATTATGAAAGTAAGCTTGCGGCAAATATAAAAACCGACAGCAAAAGATTTTATAAATATGTCAAGAGGAAAAGATTGGTGAAATCCAGAGTAGGTCCCTTGCAGTCAGAATCAGGGGAATATATAATGGGGTGTAAGGAAATGGCAGACCAATTAAATTCTTACTTTCATTCTGTTTTCACAAGAGAGGATACAAATAACCTCCCAAGGATGTTGGGAAACATAGAGACTAATGCAAGGGAGGAACTGAAAGAAATCAGTATCTCTAAGGACATGGTCTTGGGGAAATTGATGGGATTGAAGGCAGATAAATCCCAAGGACCTGATAATCTACATCGTAGGGTACTCAAGGAAGTGGCCATTCAGATAGCAGATGCTTTAAGAATTATTTTCCAGAACTCGATAGACTCAGGATCAGTACCCATGGATTGGAGGATAGCTAATGTTACCCCACTATTTAAAAAGGGGGGTAGAGAAAAAGCAGGGAATTATAGGCCGGTGAGGCTTACATCAGTAGTGGGCAAAATGATGGAATCCATTATTAAGGATGTAATAGCGGAGCATATGACTAGCAGAGAAGGGATCGGACAGAGTCAAAATGGATTTACAAAAGGAAAATCGTGCTTGACAAATCTATTGGAATTCTTTGAGATGGTGACAGGTAAAATAGATGGGGGAGAGCCAGTGGATGTGGTGTACCTGGACTTCCAAAAGGCCTTCGATAAGGTCCCGCATAAACGACTGGCTTACAAAATCAAGGCTCATGGGATTGGGGGAAAAGTATTGATGTGGATTGAGAACTGGCTGGCAGGTAGAAGACAGAGAGTTGGGATAAATGGCTCATTTTCTGAGTGGCAGGCGGTGACCAGTGGGGTGTCACAGGGATCTGAACTGGGACCCCAGCTGTTCACAATTTACATTAATGATCTGGATGAGGGGATTTGATGTAATATCTCCAAATTTGCAGATGACACTAAGCTAGGAGGGGTTGTGTGCACGGAAGTGTGAGTCAGGAAGCTCCAGTGTGATATGGATAAATTGAGGGACTGGGCAGATACATGGCAAATGCACTACAATGTGGATAAATGTGAGGTTATCCATTTTGGTAATACAAACCGGAGGGCAGATTACTATTTGAATGGCAATAGATTAAGAGATGGGGAAGTGCAGAGAGACCTAGGGGTACTTGGACACCAGTCTCTGAAGGCGAGAATGCAGGTACAGCAGGCGGTTAAAAAGGCAAATGGTATGTGGCCTTCATATCAAGAGGGTTTGAGTATAGGAAAAAGGATACCTTACTGCAGCTGTACAGGGCCTTGGTGAGACCACACCTGGAGTATTGTGTGCAGTTTTGGTCACCTTATCTAAGGAAGGATGTTCTTGCAATGGAGGGAGTGCAGAGGCGATTCACCAGGCTGATACCTGGAATGGCAGGAATGACTTATGAGGAAAGATTGTGCAAATTGGGATTGTACTCGCTGGAGTTTAGAAGATTGAGAGGGGATCTCATAGAGACATAAAATTCTGGCAAGACTGGACAGAATGGATGCAGATGGGATGTTTCCAATTGTGGGAAAATCCAGAACCCGGGGCCATGGTTTGAGGATAATAGGCAAACCATTTAGGACCGAGATGAGGAGGAATTTCTTTACCCAGAGGGTGGTGAATCTGTGGAATTCATTGCCACAGAGGGCAGTAGAGGCAGGTTCATTAAATATATTTAGGAGGGAATTAGATCTATTTCTTCAGTATAAGGGTATTAAAGGTTACGGAGAGAAGGCGGGGACGGGGTATTGAACTTTAAGATCAGCCATGATCTCGTTGAATGGCGGAGCAGGCTCGAAGGGTCGAATGACCTACTCCTGCTCCTATCTTCTATGTTTCTATGTTTCTATTGCCAAATCAGTTTCCTGAGGAGGTTTTCAAATCCAATAGCCTGAGTCACCTGACTCCAGGTGCAGCTTTAAGATAAAATCCTTGCTGACATCTGCTACATGACTGATGTAAAAACAATTATACTGAACTAATTTATGTCTTGCATTGAGATCCTGATATGGACCTCCCCATATTTGCCAATCAATTACAATATTCAGATCCATTTCCCACCTTTGTCTCAACTTATGAACTTCTCATTTAAAAGTTCCTACTTGTAATAAAGAGGACATCATCAAATAATTTTTTTTAACAATTCCTCTTTATAAGGAATTTCTATTTCAGTACAACATGGTTGGTCCCTACTTATCCTTCAAATATGCTCTTAGTATAAAACGCAAAGCTTACCAGATTCATGTAAAACAGCAATAATTACAGTAATACTAAAGCAAGGGAAAGATCCACTCACACCAGCGTCATATAGACCAATATCTTTACTTAACACAGATTATAAGAAAATAGCTAAATTATTAGCAAATAGATTAGCAGAGTATGTACCGAAAATGGTAAATCTAGACCAAACTGGATTTATCAAAAAAAGACGCACAACAGACAATATTTGTAAATTTATTAACTTAATTCATGCAGTAGAAGGGAATAAAGCACCAACAGTAGCAGTTGCTTTAGACGCAGAGAAGGCCTTTGACAGAGGAGAATGGAATTATTTGTTCAAAGTATTGCAAAAATTCAGTTTACCGGAGAAGTATATTAATTGGATTAAAGCATTATATAAGGGACCATTAGTGAAAATGACAGTAAATGGACATGTATCAAAGCAATTTAACTTAAGCAGGTCAACACGACAGGGATGCCCACTATCACCTTTATTGTTTGCGTTAGCTATAGAACCACTAGCAGAATTGATAAGAACAGAAAATAATATAAAAGGGATAAAAATAAAAGACAAGGAATATAAAATCAGTCTATTTGCGGATGATGTTATAGTGTACTTAACAGAACCAGAACTATCAATAAAAGAATTATATAAGAAATTGAAGGAATATGGAGAAGTGTCGGGTTACAAGATCAACGTAAATAAAAGTGAAGCAATGCCTATGAATGATGCGGATTTCTCAAAATTTAAGAAAGAATCACCATTTAGGTGGCAAATGCAAGCAATAAGATACCTAGGTGTACAAATAAACAAAAATCTCGGCCAACTATATAAACTCAATTATTATCCAATACTGAAAAAATTACAGGATGATTTAGAGCATTGGAAAGATTTACCATTAACACTAATAGGAAGGATAAACTGTATTAAAATGAACATTTTTCCAAGGATATTATACCTATTTCAGGCATTGCCAATACAACTGACAGAGAAATTCTTCAAGGAGTTAAAGAAAATAATAAGGAAATTTTTATGGAAAGGGGGGAAACCGAGGATAGCACTAGATAAATTAATGGAATGGTATAAACAAGGAGGCTTACAACTGTCAAACTTTAAAAATTATTATAGAGCCGCATAATTAAGATACCTATCAGATTTTTATCAAACAAGGGAAAAGCCAGATTGGACTAGATTAGAATTAGATAAAATAGGGGAAAAGACACCTGAACACATATTTATAAATGGGATGAAAAATTGGTACAACATAGAAGTTCTCCAGTATTACATCATCTACTCAATATTTGGAAGAAGATTCATGTAGAAAGAAATAATACAAATTATCAATTACCAAAACTAATATTGACGCAAAACAAGTTACTCCTTTTTACAATAGATAACCTTTCCTTTAGAGAATGGGAGAAAAAAGGGATTAAAAGAATAGAAAATTGTTTTTCAGGAAATAGATTATTATCCTTTGAACAAATGAAAGATAAATACAATATAACTCAAGATACAGCACTGGCATATTACCAATTGAGATCCTACTTGAAGGATAAATTAGGAAGCAGTTTGAGTTTGCCAGAGGGAAGTAACTTTGAATATGTGATTACAGCTACAATGATAATCAAAAGATTTATAACAAATATGTATATTAAACTGCAAGAAAAGGGGAATGAAGAAACAAATGGTAAAACTAAACAAAAATGGGAACAGGATTTAAATATAAAGATAAAAAAGGAAACATGGGAGAAGTTATGCTCTGGAACGATGAGAAATACAATAAATATGAGGTTACGTATGATACAATATAACTGGATACACAGGCTATACATTACACCTCAAAAGTTAAATAAATGGGACCCAACAGTATCTGATAGATGTTTTCAATGTAAAAAAGAAATGGGAACAACAATTCATGCAATCTGGACATGTGAAAAAGTAGAAAAATTTTGGGAAGATCTCAATCAGATATTAAATAAAATAACAGAAAACAATATGCCAAAGAATCCAGAGATCTTTCTCCTAAGTAACATAAAAAACAAAGAATTTGGAATTGATTTGGAGGATGCACAAAAAAGATTTGTTAAGATAGCGCTAGCCGTAGCAAAAAAATGTATTATGTCAACCTGGAAATTGGAAGATAATTTGAAAATACAACAATGGTATATAGAAATGAATAAATGTATTCCATTAGAAAAAATAACATATAGTTTAAGAAATAATATTGAAATATTCGAACAAATATGGGAGCCTTATATTAAACACAATAGCGAAAACCTACTGGGGACAATCACTACCTAAGTTAACGGAAGGAAAAGGAAATGAAAAGAATGGACTCAGTGGAATTTTTGGTGTATTTTTATTGAATGACAACATTGTCTGACTGGTTTAATGTATCCTAGATTTTATACCTTAAATGGACGGGAGGGGGGAGGTGGGGAGTGTGGGAGGGGAGGAGGGAGGGGGGTGAGAAAATGACATTGTATATGTGTGAAAAGGAAAAAATGTGTATCATGGTTAATGTGATTTATGGTGTGAAAGATAAAAAATTATATAAAAAAAATGCTCTTAGTTGGAAATAGCAAAAAAGATTGCGATGAGTTATATGATATTTATTTCTCAGTTGCTCAAATGACATTAATTGACCCCTTTCATAACAATCTTCAACATTTATAATCCCCTTACGAAACCAGCTATCCAGCAATTGATGATCCTGAAGATACGAGGATACGAGGATTTTGAATCAAAGCCATTCTGGGTGATGTACATCCACTTACACCAATTACATCATTTATTTTATTCCATATATTAATCAAATGTTTCAACAATTGTGTATCTTTATCACCAACCATTAATTTTGATTCCCACTTGTACATAAATTCTTCTGCTTTTCCCTCTCCTATTTTATTTGATTCTATTTTATCCCTTTCAAAAAAAGAAGCCTCATTTGAGCTGCTCCATAACAATTTTTAAAATGAGGAAGCTGCAGTCCTCTCAATGCAGAATTTGCATTGGGTTACTTGTAACATGGGATTCAATCGGAAATGGGTTCACGTGACATAAAACCACGATGCAGAATGTTTTCTAAGAATGGAATACAAGAGGAGGTTTGTCTAGGTCTCCAGCAGGATATAGATCACAAGATATAGGAGCAGAAGTAGACCCGTCGAGTCTGTTCCACCATTCTTCCACTCAGCCCCACTGCCCAGCTCTCTCCCCATTACCATTAATTCCTTGACGTATCAAATACCTGTTAATCTCTGCCTTAAATACACCCAATGACCTCACGTGGGTTTTACGACGCACTGACAAAATAATTTTTTCCACATTTGTTTTAAATTGACACCCTTTTATCCTGAAATTATGCTCTCCTGTCCTAGAATCTCCTACCAATGGAAACATCTTTGCCATATGTACTCTGTCCAAGCCTTCCAGCATTTGAAATGCCTCTGAGGTCCCCCTTATCCTTCTGTACTCCAACTAGTACAGTCGAAGAGTCGACAATTGTTCCTCATACACTAACCCTTTCATTCCTGATATCATTCCAGTAAGTCATCTCTGACCTTCTCCAACACCAGCACATCTTTTCTCAAATACAGCACCCAAAACTCTAATTCTGATTGAATGGAAAGGGAATTCTCCAACGACACAAACACAACAGTGAAATGATATTATGTCTTGTTGATATTTACCACTCGGGAAGGTTCTTGTTGTGTTGTTCAGGGAAGCATTAGTGTTTTTGTGACTCAATGTACCAGCATCTGAAGTTTGTTATCTTTTCATAAAAGCTTGATAGCTTTAGCATGGAGCAGAGCTGAACCAGGTCTTTGCAGGTATTTAAGGGAGTGTGTTGGCAGGGTTTGTTCTGGACCAACAATCTCACCAAATGACTCTGCTTGAAATCAAGATTCAAACCATTTTGAGCAATACAACAGGAATTGTTCAACAAGAGCCTGGTGTTCCCTGAGGAGTTTTCTTTCAATAGTGGAAATTATTTTTTTAAGCCCGTTAATCTTCCTGATACAGATGTTTGTATTTAACTTTCAGGTTGCTATCTGTTGTAAACTTGGAGGCCTTTAATGGGGTGAGTGGGTGGAGTCTTTGCTTTAACCAAGCAGTTCTCTTGCAATTTTCCAGCTGTTGGATGCGATTCAGTTGCTTGCAAGTTTAGCAAGTGGGATTTTGATGTGAAATTGCAACTCACAGCGTCATTTTTGTGTTTGAAAATGCCAATGTGAAAATTTTAACTTTAGTCTTCTTGGTTTGCTCAAGTTTACAGAGGAAACGTTGGGTGAAGCTGAGAAGACAGAGTTGGATGCCCATTTGGCGTATCGGCTGGGCAAAGCAGAAAGCACAAAATGAGGGGCTGAAAAAATAATGAAGCACACTGAAGTGCCGTTGAACCAAACCCAGGTAAAGAATTTAATTTTGTGCAGCGTACTTAAGAGACCAAACGATTTAGGCTTTTCGTGGTGCCCTATTTAAATGAACAAAATCTGATTAGAATAGAAGTTTATGGAATGTTTGGAAGTTGCCACAAAAAAATGGAGCATATAAATTAGATGTTGTAATTAAGATAAATGAACAATTCAATGAGCCTGGTGTCACAGTATCTGCCTCCCTCTACTGTACATCACCGTTAAACCTTCTCCCCAATATGAACCTGATGTCAAAGTATCTGACACTGTTAATCGTACATCAATGTTAAACCTTCTCACGAATGTGAATCCTGTCTCAAAGTTTCTGCCTCAGTCTATCGTACATCAACATTAAACTTTCTCCCCCCTGTGAACCTTGTGTAATAGAATCTGCCTCAGTGTACCGTCCATCACCGTTAAACCTTCTCCCCACTGTGAACCTGGTGTCACGGTATATATCTCAATTTACAGTATATCACCGTTAAAACTTCTCCCCAATGTGAACCTGGCGTCACAGTATCTGCCTCAGTCTACCGTACATCACCGTTAAACCTTCTCAATACCGTGAACTTGGTGTCACAGTATTGATCTCAGTCTATCGTATATCACTGATAAACCTCCTCCCCACTGTGCACCCGATGTCACGGTATCCATCTCAATTTACCGTACATCACTGTTAAACGTTCTCCCCAATGTGAACATGATGTCACAGTATCTGACACAGTTTATAGTAAATCACTGTTAAACCTTCTTACTACTGTGGAATCCATCTCACATTTTCTACCTCATTCTACCGTTCATAAACATTAAGCCTTTTCCTCCTGTGAACCTGGTGTTAAAGTATCTGCCTCAGTTTAAAGCATATCACCATTAAGCCTTCTTACTGCCCTGAACTCAGCGTCACAGTATATCCCAACGTCTACAGTACTTTACCGTTAAAACGTCTCCCCACTCTGAACCTGGTGTCGCAGTATCTCATACAGTTTATTGTACATGACTGATAAACCGTGTTAATGTTCTGAAACCATTGTCTCAGTATCTCTCATCAGTCTACCATACATCATCGTTAAACATTTACACATCTGTGAACGGGTGTCACTGTATCTGACACAGTTTATCGTACATTGCTGTTAAACCTTTTCACTGCTGTGAACCCAACGTCACAGTAACTGTCTCAGTCTACCGGACATCATCGTTGAACCTTATCCCCACTGTGCACCTGGTGTCACATTATCTACCTCAACATACGGTATATCACCATTAAACCTCCGCCCCACTGTGAACCTGGTGTCACTGTATCTGCCTCAGTCTACCATACAACACCGTTAAGCATTATCCCCATTGTGCACCTGGTATCACATGATCTACATCAACATACCGTGCATCACCATTAAACCTTATTCCCATGTGAACCTGGTGTCACAGTATCTGCCTCAGTCTACAGTACATCACCATTAAACCTGATCCCCACTTTACTCCTGGTGTCAAATTATCTACCTCAACATACCGTATATCACTGTTAAACGTTCTCCCCCTGTGAACCTGGTGCCACAGTATCTGACACAGTTCATAGTATATCACTGTTAAACCTTCTAACAAATGTGAATCCTACTATAAAATAATGCTCCCCTTCTAAGTCTCGCTGTATTCGAATCCCACCTATTTTAAAAATTCCCAAAAAAAGAGAAAAATCAATCCCTAAACAAGCTACTCAAGAGTAGTAGCCCCCTAAAAATCTGGGTGTGGTGAAATCCACAAGTGGCAGGTGACTAAAGGATTCAGTGTCACCCACCCCCAGTCAGACTTTCACAAAGTACTGAAACAAAAACATTCAACCCATTGATTCCAGTCCCAATGATTGTTCCGGATCTTCAATATCGAGAAGACTTTGCGTCAATTCAACTTTTTTCCATTCTTTCCATATTTTCCAATCTTCCCATTTCCATTCCCATTGACCCTTCCCTTCGGTGACAATGGTGACGATCACCCATTTCCTCGAACATCTGGCAATGAATTAGCAAATATTAAAGCATCTTGGTCATTTTCAAAAAACTGAGATTGAAAATTCCCATAAAAATCTTTCAATACAGCCGCATAACGAAAAGCAAATTTATATCCCTTTCGCCACAATACTTCTTAGGCTGAATTAAATTCTCGGTCTCTTCTGATAATTTCTTGACTCAGATCTGCATTAAAAAAAACCCTATTATTTTGAACCATCAGTGGAGCCTGATTTTGCCGTGTTTTCTGCACCGCCAATCGGAGGATCATCTCTCTGTCTTGATATTTAAAACAGCGAATCTAAACTGCTTGTGGTAATTGGCCTGGAAACGGTTTCTTCCTTAACACTCTGTTCGGTCGATCTAATTCCAGTCCATCCGGAACGAATTACCTGCCCTACACTTCTGGGATCCATTTCTTCAAAACCTTCACCGGATCCGAACCTTCCATATCTTCCGGAAGACCTACTATCTTAACATTATTTCTACGACTTTGGTTTTCTAATGAGTCAAACTTCTTCAATAATTCCTTCTTCTGAATCCCCCAATCTACAAAAGGATCTTCCACTTTTTCCATTTTTTTCTCTATTACGCTCCACTTGACTCTTGCATTCAAGAAAGCCTCCTCAATCTTTTTATAATGATCTTGCACAGTATCCACTGATCGTGTCCATCTCATAATATCATTCTTAACGACATTAATATCTTGCTTCATGAAAGTTATTTCTTCACACACAGTGTTCATTTGATTTTTCATTTCCGAAAATCTGATGAGTCATCTGCATTGACATATTTGACATATCTTCCATGAGCTGAGCAATCCCTTCCAGAATTGGAAACACAGAATCCAGTCCAGGATCCATCACCTCCCTTTGAGACCGACCTTCTTTTGCCGCAGTCCCCAGTTCTTCAAATTCTAATGAAGTTGAGCATCTTCTTCCTCCATAGCAATAGGTCATCTTCCGGTGCTGCTGCAGGTCTGGACATCATTTTGATCCTCCACTATTCTAAAGTCTATAAACAGTATTTTTAATCACTTTTACAACTTTTAAAATCAAGCATTTAATATTCTAACTGGGGAAGGGTGGAACCACACATCTACCCTCTGCGCCATCTTGTCACAGTATCTGACATAGTTTATAGTAAATCACTGTTAAACCTTCACATTACTGTGAATGCTGTCTCTCAGCTTCTGCCTCACTCTACCGTTCATCAACGTTAAACCTTCTCCCCCTGTTTACTTGGTGTTAAAGTATCAGCCTAAGTTTACCACACATCACCATTAAACCTTCTCCCCATTGTGAGACCAGTTTTACTGTATCTGCCACAGTTTATCGTACATCACTATTATATCTTCTCACTACTGTGAACTCGGTGCTACAAAGCCTGCCAGTCTACCGTATATCACCAGTAAACCTTCTCCTCAATGTGAGCCTGGTGTTACTGTATCTGCCACAGTTTAGTGTACATCATCATGAAAAATTCTCCCCAATATGAAGCTGGTGTCACTGTATTCGCCAAAGGTTATCGTACAGCTGTGTTAAACATTTTCCCCACTATGAACCCGAAAAACAGTAACTGTCTCAGTTTCCCATACAACACCAATAAAGCATTTTTTCCCACTGTGAGCCCAGTATCAACGTATCTACGTAGTCTCCTGTACATCACCATTAACTTCCTCCCCACTGTAAACCAGGATTCACAGTATCTGCCACAGTTATTGTACATCATTTTTAAACTTTCTCACCACTGTAAACTTGGAGTCACCTGGAGTCACAGAATCTGCCTTATTCTACCATACATCTCTGTTAAACCTTCTCAGTACTGTGAACACAGTGTCACAGTATTTGCCAAAGTTCACTGTACATCACCGTTAAACATTCTCCCCACGTTGACCCATTTTTCACTGTTTTTGCCACCATTTATCATACATCACAGTTCAGCCTTCTCCCCGCTGTAAACTTGGAGTCACAGTATATTCCACAGTTTATTGTACATCACTGATATACCTTCTCCTCGTTTTGAATGCGGTGTCACCATATCTGCGTCAGTCTTCCGTACATCACCATAAACTTCTCCCCAATGTGAAACTGGTGTCACTTTATCTGCCACAGTTAATATTACATCACCGTAAAACCTTCTTCCAACTGTGTACCTGGTATCATAGTATCTGCCACAGCTTATCATGCATTACTGTTAAACCTTCTCACTACTGAAAACTTTGTGTCACAGTATCTGCCGAAGTCTACTGTATATCACCGTTAAATATTCTCCCAACCGTGAACCTGGTGTCACAGTTTATCGTACATTACTGTTAAACCCGCTGGATAAGCTCCAGATAGCAAAAGAGGAGTTCTCGCATCAGCAGGAACTGGCGATCATTCATCGCTCCGACAGTCCTTGGGCCTCGCCGCTCCACCTGGTCCCAAAAGCCTCCGATGGCTGGCGCCCGTGCGGAGATTATCGACGGCTTAATGACACGGCAGTACCTGACCGTTGCCTCATCCCTCACATTCAGGACTTTATGGCCAATCTGCATGGTGTGAGAGTATTCTCCAAGATCGATCTGGTGTGCGTGTATCATCAAATCCCATTGCACCCCGACGACATCCCCAAAATGGCCATCATCACCCCCTTCGTCTTGTTCGAATTTTTATGCATGCCTTTCAGGCTCAAGAACCCGCCCAGACCTTCCAGCACCTCATGGATACGGTGCGCAGGGATTTGAATTTCGTGTTCATTTATCTGGATGACATTCTTGTCGCCAGCAGAGACTGGGCACAACACAAGTCTCACCTGTACACCCTCTTCTCCCGACTGGCCGAATTCAGCCTAATGATCAGCCCGGCCAAATACCAGTTTTGTGCAGAAGAAAATTTGGATGGGATGAAACTAATCCAGAATCCATTGCACAAGATTGGAAAAATTAGATTGAGCGACTTCATATACTTGGAAGTTTTGACGTCAACAGACTTTGGAGTGGCCACATTTGGTCAGTTACACCATTTTTCTGATGTAAGTGAAGTTGGTTTTGATCCTGTCAGTTACTGAGTCCTGTGAAGTAACCAAGTGCGAGTAGATAGTGGATTTGTATTGGGAAAAGCCAGAATGGCTCGATTAAAGTCAGTCACCAGACCTTGAATGGAATTGACTGCTGCTATTATGGCGAGCAAAATGGACGCTATGTTAAGAAGAGAATTCCAGATGGAGTTAGCAGATCCTGTGTTTTGGACTGATAGAACATCAGTGCTTAAATATATTAATAATGAAATCATGAGGTTTCATCTCTTTGTGACTAACAGAGAGAATGAAAACCTGGACAACAACAAATGGCAGATTTACCACAGGACAGAGTTTCACCTGATGAATTCCCATTTACATCCATGGAAGTTGATTATTTTGGTCCTTTGCAAGTAAAGTGAGGACGAAGTGTTGAAAAACGATATGGAGTTATTTTCACGTGTTTGACTATGAGAGCAATTCATATTGAAGTAGCGTCATTGTCTGATACAGACTTTTTTATTAATGTTGTTTGGCGTTTTATTCCTAGACGTGGTCAAGTAAAATAATTATGTTCTGATAATGGATCTAACTTTACAGGAGCTCAACTAGAATTATGAAAAGTTATTCAAAATTGTAATCAACATCAAATTCCTGATGCATTATTTCAGAAAGAAGTTAATTGGATATTTAATCCACCCATAGTTATGGGTGTGGTACGGGTAAGGGTTAGTTGGTTGTGGAGAACGTTTACAAAGGTCTGTACTGGGCAGTACTGGGCAGCAATGCTTAATGTTGTAATGGATGCGGAAGCTCTGGGAAGGGGTAAGGGAGGGACTGGCCAGGAAGTCTGCAGATGCTGGGGCCGAGGGCAATGCACAAACATGCTGTGGAAACTCATGGATAGTTTTGTGAGGAGCAGGTCCTGCATCACGAGTCAAATTGAGTATTTCGAGGAGGTGTCAAAGGAAATAGATGAAGGTCAAGGTCTGTATGTGCTGCACGTGGATTTTAGTAAGGTGCTTGACAAGGTCGTCACAGTGGCCTCATTCAGAAGGTCAGGAGGCATGGGATCCATGGAGCCTTGGCTGTGTGGATTCAGAATTGGCTTGTCTGCAGTAAAGAGAGGGTAGTAGTAGATGGAACAATGACTAGTGGCGCTTCAAAGGGATCTGCTCTGGGACCCCTGCTCTTTGTGATTTTTATGAATGATGATGGGAGTGGAAGGGTGGGTACGTCAGGGGATGACACAGAGGTAGAGATGTTGTAGACAGTGTAGAAGGTTGTCATAGGTCATCCAGTTTGCAGAGAACTGACAGATGGAGTTGAATCCTGTAAATACAGATGTACTTAAACAAGCAACTGGTACAGGTTTATTTCCAGAGTCATTTTCAAGGGCACGAATAAAAGTTATTCCAAAGAAGGTTGGAGACCCATTAAAATTAGCTTCATATAGTCCAATATTTTTATTGAATGCGGATTACAAGATCGTGAGCGCAGAGCACTTGGTTAATGGCAGGATTATGAACAGTGTGCAGGATAGAGAAATATTTAGATCCTGCTCCATAAATCACTCAAGGCTGCTGTGCAAATTGAGAAGGAGTTTAAGATGGTGTATTGTGTGCTGGCCTTCAGGAGTCAGGGAATTGAGTTCAAGAACTGAGAGGTAATGTTGCAGATGTATGAAATTCTAGTCAGACCACACTTGGAATATTGTGTGCATTCCTGGGGCGAGAATACCAGTGGACGTCTAAATAAGGTGAGATGAGGGAACTTTAGACAAGATGTGAGGGGGATATTTTATTCACACAGAATGTAGTGGGTGACTGGAATGCATTGCCAGGGGTAGTAGTGGAGGCTGGTCCACAAAAGGCATGAAAAAGATTTTAATATAGGGACAGGAATAAAAGAAAAACAGAAGGTACTGGTGAGAGGGTGGGAAGAGTAATATTGTTGTGGGGTAGGTTCAGATGGGTCAGCTGACGGGACTCGACTGATCCATCCATGATTTGTCCAGCATCTTGCTGCCATGTCGTGGTGAACCAGGGTGTTGACTGATGGAGACACAGTACTCTGAGGTCTGCAGATATAGATTGTGGTTTTCTCCATAACACACTTCCTCAGGTAAAGCAGAGGAAGGGAAAGGCCCTAGTGTGCAGGGGTAGGGAGAGGGGTGATGGGGGAAGAGTTGGGGCCCTCCAAAGTCATCATGATCAGGCCACGGAAACAGCATCTTTATCACTCGTATTTCTCTTCCCAGGAGAAGGAGCGATCTCAGAGACAAGACACGAGTCCAGAAGAACATTGCATCCCAGCTGAACAGAGGACGGACAACATCATGATGGCCTGAACCCCTCCCCTTCTCCCTCTGGCCCTGCCAACTCCATTCCCCACCTCTTCCATATTCCTTCACGCACGTCCCCCTCCCATTTCTCCCCTACCTCTCCTCCATTACAACCCCCTCCCGCTCACCTTCCCCTTCACCTACCTTCACACCTATGCCCTAAACTCAGCCCTCCTCCCTTCGCCTCCCCTTCCACTCACCTTTCCCCCTCCCCTTCGCCTCCTACCTTTCCCCTCCTTCCCTTCCCCTCCCCTTCCCTTCTAACCCCTAACAGGGGAAGGAGGGATAGGGGAAGGGGGTAGGAGAAAGGGGGTAGTGAGAGGGTAGGGGTAGGTAATGGGGTAGTGGTAGGGGGTGCGTGTATGGGTTAGGGTTAGGGGAAGGGTGTAGGTGTAGAGGATAGGGGTAGGGTTTAGTTTAAGGTTGGGGAAGGTGGGTAGAATTAAGATAAGGGTCATGGACAGGTAGAGGTACAGTTAGGTTTAGGGTTAGGAGATGTGGGCTCGGGTTAGGTCGAGGTTTAGGGTTAGGTTTAGAGTTCGGGGAAGTGGGCTTGTGTTAGGTTTAGGGGAAGGGGGTAGGAGTAGGAGGTAGGGGTGGGGTGTGAGTTGGGGTTTGGGGAAGGTGGGAAGAATTAGGGTTGGGTTTAGGGGACAGTGTAAGGATAGGGTTAGGGGACAGGGTGGAAATAAGAGTTAGGGTTGGGGATGTGGTGTAGTGTTTAAGGGTATCGGTAGTGTTAACGTTAAGGTTAGGGTTTGTTAGGGGTTAGGGTTAGGTTGGGGAGGGGAGCGTGGGCGGCGAGCGGGGCACAGGAAATGGGGAGGTGATGAGGGAGGGGAATGGGCAGGGAAATGAAGAGGGGTATGGTGCAGAGGAAATGGGAGGTGAATGTAGGAAGGCACCCCTTCCCCCACATTATCCCTGCCTCCTCTCCTCCTTCCAGAGGAAGCCGGACTTCATTCCGGCCAGAACCTCCCTGTAGTTTCAGAGCCTCTGTTTCAGGAAGTGCCTTCGACGCTTGCCGCTGGACAGACATCTTGTCTCTTGATTCATTCTATACCGTTGATATTAAATTTAAAAATGGTTTGGTCTTTTAAAGCTTGAACTCAAAAGGCTGGTCCAGATAGACAACACAGAAACAGGCCCTTCGGCCCCACTCTCCTGCTGGCTGTGCTGTTGTAATCAGTCCATATTCCTCTCCACCTTTTCATTCTTAGCTCCCATCAAGCTCATGTTGCCTTGTCAATCTCACGGCCTGTGGGAAGAAGCTATTTCCCTCCCTGGCTTCTCTGCTTTTATTCCTCCATATCTCCTTCCTGATGGTAGGGGGACAAAGATGCTCTTTGCTGGATATCTGGGAGTCTATTTCCAGAGCCCATCCATGCAAAAAATTCAGGGGTCCCTTGCCTTGAGGTTCCACCCATGTTGCCTCTCCCTCAGCATTCTCTCATCAGAACACAACTGCACCGTCCGTCCCCTCCTCTCCCAGGTCTCAGTATCCCCCTGACAATTCCGGTGAGCTGCCATGTCTACACCTGCCCCACCTGCTATCAAATGCCCTGCATCCTCCTTCCCCGTTGGTTTCCTCCTGTTATCAGGCATCAGGATGGACCCCACCCTGTTGAAACTACCCGTATTCTTACTGATCTCTCTGAGCCTCTGCCCTCCATCCCGGGGTCTTGGTTGTCTTGTGGTGATGGTGGAGAACAAAGTACCAACTCAAGGAGATGGGGAGCAGTAAGGAGACCCCCAGTTCCAGGAGACAGGGAGAACCACGGAGATGCCCAACTCTGTCAATCCGGTAGAACCTGGTCATCAGGTGCAAGGAGCTCTTGGTACTGCTGCACGTGAGGCAGGTGTGGCCCATCCACACACCTCCACCCTGTCAATTCCCAAAACACATTGTCCTAGTCAGCAGGACTTTGCCCCATCACCTTCATGGGAATGGTTGCATCGACAAACACTATTGACCACAGGGCCATCAGGCAGTGGTCAGCATGGAATTCCTGCTGACACAGAGACTAGGACTTGATGAGATATTGCAGGGTGGTCCCCTGAGCAGAGCATCCAGAGACAGACATGCAGAACTGCTGGAAGACCAGAATCTCCGTGAAAGATGCCCTTTGGTCTGCCTGAAACCCAGATAAGAGAAGCAAACACTAGAAGCCCAAAGCAAAGGGAGGAAGGTTTAGGGGCAATATCAGGGGTACTTGTTTTTACACAGAGTTGTGGGTGCCAGGAATGCCTTGCCAGGAGTGGTGATGAAGGCTGAAATATTAGCAGCATTTAAAGGCTTCTTGGACACATGAATGAAGGAAACATAGAAGATAGGAGCAGGAGTAGGTCATTCGACCCTTCGAGCCTGCTCCGCCATTTAACAAGATCATGGCTGATCTTAAAGTTCAGTACCCCGTCCCCGCCTTCTCTCCGTAACCATTAATACCCTTATACTGAAGAAATATATCTAATTCCCTCTTAAATATATTTAATGATCCTGCCTCTACTGCACTCTGTGGCAATGAATTCCACAGATTCACCACCCTCTGGGTAAAGAAATTCCTCCTCATCTCGGTCCTAAATGGTTTGCCTATTATCCTCAAACCATGGCCCCGGGTTCTGGATTTTCCCATAATTGGAAATATCCAATCTGCATCCATTCTGTCCAGTCCTGCCAGAATTTTATATGTCTCTATGAGATTCCCTCTCAATCTTCTAAACTCCAGCGAGTACAATCCCAATTTGCGCAATCTTTCCTCACAAGTCATTCCTGCCATTCCAGGTATCAGCCTGGTGAATTGCCTCTGCACTCTCTCCATTGCAAGAATGGAGGGTTATGAAGGAGGAAGGGTCTAGTTTTTATTTTGCTTGGAATTGATAGGTCAGCGCAATATCGAGGTCCGAAGGGCATAACTGTTCGACGTTAACCTGCTGGTCATTTAGCACATGGAGATGTGGGTGAGGGAACGCTGCCCACCGGCCTATTCCAGGTTGCTGAGAGATGCACTGAGGCTTGGCGCAGCCAACACGAGGGCGCTGTGGGGAAGGACTCTAATCCTCCGGGTCTCGAGGGGCGGAGACTAAGGGGAACCCCTTCAACCACAGAGTGCAGGGAGTAACCACAAGGTGTCAAAGTGGTGGAATGATGTTAAACAGAGAACATGTGCAGTGAAGAGAATATAGGCATGCAACACGAGGATGAGAAAAGACATGGAACAGTTGTCCTCTTGGTCAATAATTTTAGAAAATTTAATTTTGGGGTGATAAAGAGAAAAGCCCGAACTCAGTCACCTTTGTTTCATGAGGTACATTCTCCTATCCAGGAAAGCTCCTCTGTACCCGTTCAAATTTAACCCGAGGAAACTGTATTCATGGTGGAAACTTCTGCAAACACACAACGGGACCTACGCACAGAGAGACAAATGATACACGTGCAGTCCCTCCCAAAAAAGAAATAAATTCTGTTGAATCAATAGCAGAGTCATGGAGTCTTTGTCTGAGCCGGTCATCCATTATTCTCCATTCTCACTGCTCGCAGGAAGAATCAGTTTCTGGGCCTGGTGCTACTGGCTCCGATATTCCTCGACCTCTTTCCTGATGAGAAGAGCTGCCAAATGCTGTGGGCAGGTGGAAGGGATCCTCAACGACATTGACAATGAACCCGGTTTATCCCATTGATATTTGGGGTGGGTGGGTTGGGGGGAGAGAGTCCCCATGATCCTATCTGCCACTCGTGGTCCTGCCAATCACTTTAAAAAAATATTTATAAACTTAAAACCACAACAAATTCACACAATTAATAATAATGCTCATCTAATGTGTGGCATCTATAAAAGAAAGAATAAAGAAACCACCCCCCACCCCCATCCACAATATGCTACCCCCTCCCACTTCTCTCTTCAACAGAAGTGTCTGCTACAGTGGTGACCTCAGCAGGACCCAGCCCTTCAGTTGGACGTGAAGATCACGGTCCAGGCGGCTCTTCAGATGGTTTGGTTGAAGCTGTCAATGTTCTGGATGTCGCAGCCACACGTGGGGTTCAAACAGGCCAAGGACCAGTTCCACCTCCAAGAGATCACCGCTGATGACATCCATTACTCCTCCATGATGTTCTTGCTCATCAGGACATGGTAGCAAGGCTCATCGACTTCTGACATCAGCCTCCCGAGCAAGGCAAATAGGATGCCCTCAAGGAGCTCTTCACCCGCACCTTCAGGACACGCCTTCATCCTCCACCTCATTCTGTTCCTGCTCTCACTGTCGCATGGCCCAGACAGTCATCCCAACATGAGTCCCTTCAAGCTATTTCTTTTCAGCTCTCACCAAATGCCCTGGACCCACTTTTCAGGAACTCTTCCCTCTTCCTCCCTATGTCATTGGTATCTCCATGTGCCACAAACTCTGTCCCCTTTTAGGATGTCTTGGACACCAGCAGCAACACCCCAGACACTGGCACCAGGGAGGCACCACCTGGAAAAGGTCCAGGGTCCTAGTCCAACAGTCTTTTTCCTGAGCATCCAGGCAGCAGAAAAATATCAATGGTTGCTCAAAGCAAAATCCTCATTGCGGTGCCCACCAACAAGTTGAGGCACAAAGTTTTGTGTGTGTTTTGGGTTACTGGTGCCAACATATTCCCCATCTCACCCTGTCCCTCCATCTACTGTACAATGTTGCCCAGAAAAAAAAAACTCTCCGCTTCATTGATGACCTGAACAACAAATGGCTTCTTAAATGGTAAAACACGCTGTTGAACACCACTGCCACTGACCACAAGCACCCCCCAACCCCTCAAAACTGGAAGACCCTTTGAATGACTTGTCTCTGCAATGAAGACAATGGTCTAGTGGAGCCTCGAGCAAAAGAGGCAAGGTCGCCGAGTCCCACACAGCTTCTGGTTCAATTCCCTCCTGGAAGCTGCCTCCCGCAACTCCCCATCTGAGTGTCAGATGGTCGCCTGCTTACCACAGAGAACCAGATGGCAGCAGAGACAGTCACACTCCAGCCACACCTCCCAACATGTGATGGGTTCAATCTGCGGATGCCACTCATAGCGGACCGAAGAAGTGGTACATGGCAGACCGCACAGAGGCCGGGCCCGAAGGGCTGAGCCACTTGCAAGAACAGATCATGTCCTGTCCGAAAGTGACAGCCTCCCACTTGAATGACCCCGAGAAGAGCTTGGCACCATGGCCTGGGGCAAACCGTTCAACACCCTCGATGCTGGACAGCAGGAAAAAGCTTGGTTTACTGACGGCTCCGGCTGGTGGAGGTGCGAAAAACAACGGTGTAAAGTGGGAGCGCTCCAGCCCACCACAGATAAAGTACTGACACAAGAGGGTGAGGTGGAGGGGAGAGCCAACTGTCCAAGCTGGCAGCTGTGGCACTGATCCGAAAAGGGACAACCAGGCGGGCCCAGGAGCCTCTTTTCCGATCAGTGCAACAGGATTTCTGGGCTGTGCCAAACAGCACGTCAGTGTGGATGGGTCGGCGTCAGGAGACAGGGAGGCAGATCCATGGCTGCCTGCTCTGAGGACAACAGCACTGGCAGATCTTCTGAGAGGTGGAACAACAAAAGAATAGTCAGGGTCCACCACGTGGATGGACACACCTCCAGGAAAACCGCTGAAGCTGACGCAATGCCACTGTGGACTGAGCTGCTCAAATATGCTCTGCCACTATTTTCCCCAAGCAGAGAGACCCCGGAGCCTTGGCAGCATTGGTGCATCATAAATGTGGGCATATGGGGGCACTATGATGGACAGAGGATCTGGGGGTCTCATGATGTTGCAAGAACTGTGATGGCCAAATGCCCTATTTGTCAGCAATTAAAACCAAGGGCCACATTCGCTGGGGTTCGGGAGCTGGCCAAGTCTGATAAATTGACCATATCAGGCCTCTCCCCTGCCAAAATAAAAAGTGATATGTTCTCACGATGGTCAGCACATAGTCGGATGTCCTGCCAGCGGGCCGACCAAGCACCATTTAAGCGTGCTCCATATGTGGAATATCCTATCGGGTAACGTCTGACCAGCAATGGGTGGTGATGCCAAGTATTTGGGGCCACCTGCATATCCCCTACCACCCACAGGCATCCAAGATCAATGAGTGAATGAATGACCTGTTCAAGGTATCGTATGTGACAAGTTGATTGTCAAGTCTTCTCTCCACGAGTGGTTGCAAGTGTATCGATTAATCCGGCGAGTTTGTGTCTGTGTGTGTCTTTTACTCCTCATGCGACTTCACTACATGTCAATAAAAGACAACTGTGTTCAAATTCGCCACCCTTGGGAACACTCGAATCTGTTTCACACACATAATAATTGGTGCAGTGAGCAGGGTCCTTCGAGTTCCGACTGAACACAGCTGCAGTGGAGTTGCTTTGGAATCGGGACAGGAAATCGAGTGCAGGCAGGGAGAACAAGATCTGCGGGTGGACTGACGAGAGTGCAGGGTTTGGGAGCTTGGGAAGCATGCTGGCGGACCACGGCAAACTGGTAGACTGGTCCAAGCTCCTGGATCCACATCTTGAGAAAATAGGTCACCACGTGTGGTCCCACTTCAAGAAGTCGGGGTTCCCAAAATCTAAGGGGAATCAGAGGGTGCCTTTTGGCTGCCAGTGTTTCTCCTGAGAAACCAATGTGAGATCATAGAAAGGAAAGATTTGGAGAGGGCCCAGGAAAATAAGGAGATAAAGGTGGTCCAGCAGCGCTGCTGTGCACTGCAGGAGGCAGCGCAGACTCCCCCAACCTGAGCCACTGATGTCGAGATGAGAGGGACAGAGGTAGCCAACAGGCATGCCAATCAAGGTCTGACTCCTCCCCCACACTCCCAGTGAGTGAGTTTGTACTGGCCATGGAGCGATTAGCCGAGGCCATTTGCCAGGATTCAGGCATTAAAGGTTTCAGAACAGGCCAGGAAGAGCATGAAATCAATTTATTTGCAGAAGTTGTTCTGATATATCTGACAGACCCGACACACTCATTGCCCAAGTTGTGCTCCACCCTGGAGGACTATGGGGAGATCTCTGGGTATGTTCTTTTGGGATATGTGCAAAATCATGTCACTTAGGAAGGGGGATTAGAGTCAATGTCAAGAAAATAGTCAACAAATGTGGAGGCAAAATGGGATCAAATATCTAGGAGTTAGAATAGATAACAATGAGTAATTTAGACCAGCTGAATTATTCTCCCCTTGCTTGGGGAAATTGAGGAGGATTTAAATGGTTGGATGTCCCTGCCCATTACACTAGTGGTGTCACAGAGAGGGGAGGTGTCACAGAGGGGGGAGATGATGACACAGAGGGGGTGATGATGTCACTGCATGGGGCAGCCATAGCTGAGTCGTGCCATGGCACAGCAACAAGAGAAAGATGCCTCTCCTGGAAGGGGATTCTGGCCCACGTGTCGGAGTAGGACGCTGTCTCATCCCAGGGACCCTCTGATCAACAGGGTTGTGTTTGGAAGCACCCTGCGCCCATGGGTGAGATAAAGAGCCTGTTACAGGCTCCCCTACTGGGACAGAGCCTCCTCTGGCACCATCCTTCACCCAGTGTGGGCGGAGAGAATGGAGGCTGCATTTAATCCCCTCTCCCCATCCTGAGTGCAGGGCACTTTATGAGGCAGCTGGAGGGGACTGGGGACGGTAGAACAATGGCATGTGAGGGGATACAGGGATGGGGTCTGTAGGAGTGAAGGAGAGAACAAAGGAACGGGGTAGCACCACAGGCTAATGTCAAGGGAGATTGGATCAGAGATAGGGGACATAGGGTTGAGCTGGGGGGATGGGGTGCGAGCGGACGGAAAGCACTGGGGAAACCATGGGGGTGGTGTTGGGTGGGGGATGAGAGTGTGGTAGAGGAATCGGGGCAGAGGAGAGTGTGAGGTGTCTGAGAGAGAAGAGAAGTTGTGAGGGGATGGAAGGCAGACCTTTCAACAGAAATGGGACAGAGCTCCCCCTCCACCTGGAATGGGATCTGTCCACTGAGAGACAGGACCGCTCCTCCACCCGCCCCCCCGTCCCCGTGGTTACAAGATCCCTTCCACCCTTGCATACACCCCCACACCCCCCCAACCGGGATAGGATTCTTTCCCCCAGTGGACCTGGATCAAGGTGCTAGAAAGTGTTTCTGCTGCGGCGGACCCAACAGCGTTGAGCGGTGAAGAGTGGGTCTATCTCCGCACCACCTGCTCCCTCAGGCGACAAGGTCTCGCTTGCATCATGGAAGATCACGGTGTTGCTGAGCTTCTGGGAATGTGGAGGGCTTCTGCTAAACCCATGGTGGGGTTCAGAGTGGTTCATCTCCCCAGGACGTGCTGAAGGTCAAGGATGACCCAATCCTCCCATGGAGGGAGGGTCGTAGACAAAGTGAACGGCTGAGGAACTGGCCTCAGTCTGAGGAGAGTGATCAAAGAGGGACCTGGGGTGGCAATATTTCTACTGAGAGGCTGGAACAAACCACCAGAGGATCAATTCTGACATTTAGGTGACCCTTGGAAGGGAGTTAGAGGGAGGGGTAGAGACTAACTTGGTCAGCAAGGCTGGGCTGGGATAAATGACCTGTTGTGTACCCTCTGGGTGTGTAAATGCTGCTGCTTCTGCCCCAGAGGACATGGCAATAAGGTCACAACAGAGGTGGTCACACCGTGTCATGGACCCAACGTCCCCAAGGTGGTGTCCTGCACAGATGATAAAATCATCGACAATGGATCTTTCGGTGTGGTGTACCAGGCAAGGCTGGTGGACTCCGGAGAGCTGATTGCCATCAAGAAGATCTTGCAGGACAAGAGATTCAAGGTGAGGGGGAGGAGCAGATGTGTGGAAATGGAAAACCCTGATATTTAACTTTAGGGCCTACAGCACGTTCACAGGCCCTTGCAACACATGAGCCCGTTTCACACAATTACACCCAATTGACAAACACCCCAAACACATTTTTGAAGGGTGGCTGGAAAGAGGAACATCTGACAGAGACCAAGGCAGCCATGGGGTTTGGAAACAGAGAAAGTCACACAAACCCACAACAGCACCCCCCTCCCCACACACACACACACACACACACACAAACTCCCTTGGAGTTCCCCACTTCTGACCTCTTGACGAATCTCCTCCCCGCCTCCCCCCTCAACTTGGACAAGTTGCCCCTCAGGGCCCCAACCCATCGCCCAGCCTTGCTGATGTTCCTCTCTCGCCATAGAACCGCAAACTGCAGATCGTGCGAAAGTTGGATCACACCATCATCGTCCCTCTTCTCAACTTCTACTCCTCTGTAGTCAAGATCCACCTGCACCCACCCAACCCCCACTCTGATGCATATCATTTGCTGCTACCTTCCCCATTCCTTCAATCGATCTGTCTCGCTGCAGCCTCTCTGTTGCCTCCATCCTGCCCCTCTGACCAGTGCCGACTCTTTGATGCTGGTTGCCCTGCTCCTCACCCATTAACTCATGACCTCTTGCCATTTCAACTCCAGACAGCAGCAGCCAAGACCACAAGACAAGGTCACCAAATTCGGCCACTCAGCCCCTCGAGTCTGTTTCCCCAATTCATTTCACGAATGTATTTTCCCCCATAACTCACTTCCCCAGAACCTTTTGGTGCCCTTCCAAATCAACGCCTGCTCTGAATCGTCCCAACAACTCAGCCTCCACATGTTCGACCCCAGCCAACACCCGACTGCAAACATTTCTCATCTCGAAACGTCAATGGTTTTTCTCTCCCGGTGAATCTTTGCCTCACGAGGGAGGGAGGTCAGAGCTGCACATTTTGTGCAGTCTCACCAGAAGCCGAATGATGGGACAGCGGATGGGTCCACTACGGCCTGTTGACGCTCTGCTCGCTGAGCCCTTGGATTCATGCCATGTTGTGTTGAGCAGTGGGGGAAGCAGGCCAACAGAGAGCAGGAGGGGCTGGCACTCCAGTTGGGAGAGGCACGGGGTGTTGGAGGGTAAATCCAGCTGACATGTTTGTATTGTGTCCAAGAGAAAGAGGAGGTTTATTTGAATCTGGGTCTGGACTATGTTCCCGAGACGGTTCACTACATGGGCCAGCACTTCAACAAGGCCAAGCAGCCCATTCCCATGATCTACATCAAGGTGGTTGTGTGTCTGCGTGGTCAAGTTGTCTACTGGGGCAAGCTTGGATGGTGGTGTTGGAGGATATGAAGGAGTTTACTGGCTGAGTCTCGCTGGGGACTGGATATCTATGAAGGGTGCATGAGGGTCTCAATGGGTATTGGTGAGGAGAGAAAGGGTAGTGAGGGGAGAGGGGTGGAGAGGATGATGAGGATGGATGTTGATTGGCAGGGAGGGGCCTTTCACCCACCTCCCCTTACCCTCAGGATTCAGACCCGGCAAGTGTGGAGGCAGAGTGGGTCATGTTATATCGTTGTGTTGCCAGATGTTCATGTACCAGCTGTAGCAGAGCATGGCCTACTTCCATCCTCAGGGGGTTTTCCATTGAGACATCAAGCCCCAGAAGATGCTGGTAGATCCCGAGATGGCCTTCTTATTGCTCCTTTATTTCGGCAGATAGATCTACCCGTGTCTGCCCGTTCACCACCTCAACGCAGTCCTGATCCCTCTCCCCA
This sequence comes from Narcine bancroftii, assembly GCF_036971445.1. NCBI lineage: Eukaryota > Metazoa > Chordata > Chondrichthyes > Torpediniformes > Narcinidae > Narcine > Narcine bancroftii. Next base: position 491,879 of record NW_027211852.1, read on the forward strand.
ACACGGCCTTGTCCCCTCCCCACCAGCTCTCACCCCTCCCCCACCAGCTCTCTCCCCTCCTCCCTCTCCCAACTTTCCCCTTCCACAGCTTAATAACTTATTCTAAATAAGATTGTGGGGGGCTTAGATGGAATGAACAGCCAGAAACCTTTGCTAAAGTGTCAGGTGCAAATCTCAGAGAGCATCCGCTTCAGGTGAGGGGAGATTTTTTTTATGCAGAGAGTTGTGAGAGCTTTGAATGCGTGACCGGAGAAAGTGGTAGTGGTTGGTAGAATAGGTACATATAAAAGTCTCTGAGACGAGCATGTGGATGTAAGGGAACAGAATTTTTACATGATAGAGGAATTTGGGGATATGGCGAGAAGGCAGGGTAGGTCGAGTTAGGTCATAAATTAGATCAGCCATGATCATATTGAATGGCGGAGCAGGCTCGATAGGCCAGTTTTGTCCTACTCCTGTTCCCACTTCCTATGTTCCTATGGGTGTGGTACAGGTAAAGGTTGTGGAGAACATTTACAAAGGTCAGTACAGCCTTTATGGGCCAAAGGGCCTGTACTGGGCAGCAATGCTTGATGTTCTAATGGATGTGGAAGCTCTGGGAAGGGGTAAGGGAGGGACTGGCCAGGACGTCTGCAGATGCTAGGGCCGAGGGCAATGCCCAAACATGCTGGGCAAACTCATGGATAGTTTTGTGAGGAGCAGGTCCTGCTTCACGAGTCAAATTCAGTTTTTCGACGAGGTGTCAAAGGAAATAGATGAAGGTCAAGGTCTGTATGTGCTGCACGAGGATTTTAGTAAGGTGCTTGACAAGGTCCCCATGGTGGCCTCATTCAGAATGTCCGGAGGCATGGGATCCATGGAGCCTTTGCTGTGTGGATTCAGAATTGGCTTGTCTGCAGAAAACAGAGGGTAGAAGTAGATGGAACAATGACTAGTGGCTCTCCAAAGGGATCTGCTCTGGGACCCCTGCTCTTTGTGATTTTTATGAATGATGATGGGAGTGGAAGAGTGGGTACGTCAGGGGATGACACAGAGGTAGAGATGTTGTAGACAGTGTAGAAGGTTGTCATAGGTCATCCAGTTCGCAGAGAAGTTACAGATGGAGTTCAATCCTGTAAATCAGATGTACTTAAAGAAGCAACTGGTCCAAGTTTATTTCCAGAGTCATTTTCAAGGGCACGAATAACAGTTATTCCAAAGAAGGTTGGAGACCCATTAAAAGTTGCTTCATATAGACCAATATCTTTATTGAATGCGGATTACAAGAATGTGTGGGCAGAGCACTTGGTTAATGGCAGGATTATGAATAGTGTGCAGGACAGAGAAATATTTAGATCCTGCTCCATAAATCACTCAAGGTTGCTGTGCAAATTGAGAGGGAGTTTAAGATGGTGTATTGTGTGCTGGCCTTCAGGAGTCAGGGGATTGAGTTCAAAAACAGAGAGGTAACATTGCAGATGTATAAAATTCTAGTCATGCCACACTTGGAATATTGTGTGCATTCCTGGGTCGAGAATACCAGAGGACGTCTAAATAAGGTGAGCTGAGGGAACTTTAGGCAAGACGTGAGGGGTACATTTTACTCACACAGAATGTAGTGGGTGGCTGGAATGCATTGCCGGGGTAGTAGCGGAGGCTGGTCCAAAAAAGGCATGAAAAGGATTTTAATATGGACAGGAATTAAAGAAAAATGGAGCGTACTGGTGTGAGGGAGGGGAGGGTAACATTGTTGTGGGGTAGGTTCAGATGGATCAGCTGAATGGTCTCGACTGACCCATCCATGATTGTCTAGCATCTTGCTGCCATATCGTGGAGAACCAGGGTGTTGCCTGATGGAGACATGTTGCTCTGAGCTCTGCAGAGAGAGATCGTGGTTTTCGCCAAAACACACTTCCTCAGGTAAAGCAGAGGAAGGTGAAAGGCTCCAGTGTTCAGGGGTAGGGGGGATGATGGGGGAAGGGTTGGGACACTCCAAAGTCATTGTGATCAGGCCTCAGAGACAGTATCTCTATCACTCGTATTTCTCTTCCCAGGAGAAGGAGTGATCTCAGAGACAAGACACGAGTCCAGAAGAACCTCGCATCCCAGCTGAACAGAGGACGGACAACATCATGATGGCCTGAATCCCTCCCCTTCTTCTCCCTCTGGCCCTGCCAACCCCATTCCCTGCCTCTTCCATGTCCCTTCACCCACTTCCCATCTTCTCCTCTACCCCTCCTCCATCCCAACCCTCTCCCGCTTACCTTCCCCTTCCTCTGCCCTCACAACTATGCCCTAACCCCAGCCCTCCACCCTTCACCTCCCCCTTCCCCTCTCCCCTTCCCTTCCCCTTACCCCCTCCCCTTCCCCTCCCCCTTCCCCTCCCCTAACCCTCCCCCTTCCCCTCCCCTTCTCTTCCTCCCCTTCCCCTCCCCCTTCCCTTTCCCCTTCCTACCCCTAACCTAGGGGAAGGAGGGGGAGGGGAAGGGGCTAGGAGAGAGGGGGTAGTGGAAGGGGGTAAGGGTATGGGTTGTGGTAAGGGGTAGGGTAGGGGGTAGTGGTAGGGGGTGTGGATATGGGGAAGGGGTAGGAGATAGAGTTAGGGGAAGTGGGTAGGTTGTAAGGGATAGGGTAGGGGTAGTGGTAGGGGGTGTGGGTATGGGGAAGGGGTAGGAGGTAGGGTTAGGGGAAGGGGGTAGTTGTAGGGGGTGCGGGTATGGGGAAGGGGTAGGAGGTAGGGTTAGGGGAAGGAGGTAGGTTGTAAGGGATAGGGGTAGGGTTTAGTTTAGGGTTGGGGAAGTTGGGTAGAGTTAGGGTTAGGGTTAGGAGCATTGTAGAGGTAGCATTAGGGTTAGTGTTAGGAGACATGGGGTAGGGCTATATCTTGGTTTATGGTTAGATTTATAGTTCAGGGAAGTGGGCTTGTGTTAGGTATAGGGGAAGGGGGTAGAGGCAGGGGGGTAGAGGAGGAGTGAGGTTTGGGGTTAGGGGATGGTGGGTAGCATTAGGGTTGGGGTTAGGTGGTGGCAGAGGCGTAGGGATAAAGTTAGGGTTAGTGGACGGGGTGGGGGTAGAGTTAGGGGACATGGAGTGGTGGTAGGGGGTATCGGTAGTGTTAAGGTTAGGTTTAGGATTTTGTAAGGGGTTAGGGTTAGGAGTAGGAGGAAGGGAAGCGGGAGGGGAATGGGGGAGGCGAGCGGGGGACGGGAACTGGGGACTGGAAGGGGGAGGGGATGTGGGAGGGGAACGGGCAGTGGAAAGGGGAGGGGAACAGGATAGAGGAAAGGGGATGTGAACGGTGGACAGCATCCCTAGCCCCTCCCCTCCCCTTCCCTTCCCCCGCATTTCCCCTGCCTCTCCTCTCCTCCTTCCAGAAGAAGCTGGGCCTCTTTCCGTCCAGAACCTCCCTGTGGTTTCAGAACCTCCGTTTCAGGAAGTGCCTTCGATGCTTGCTGCTGGACAGACATCTTGTCTCTTGATTCATTCTGTACCGTTGATATTAAATTTAAAAATGATTGATTTTTTTAAAGCTTGAACTCAAATGGCTGGTCCAGATAGACAAAACAGAAACAGGCCCTTCAGCCCCTCTCTCCTGCTAGCTGAGCTGTTGTAATCAGTCCATATTCCTCTCACCCTTTTCATTCTTAGCTCCCATCCAGCTCATGTTGCCTTGACAATCGCATGGCCTGTGGGAAGAAGCTATTTCCCTCCCTGGCTGCTCTGCTTTTATTCCTCCATATCTCCTTCCTGATGGCAGGGGGACAAAGATGCTCTGTGCTGGATATCTATGAGTCTATTTCCAGAGCCCATCCCTGCAAACAATCAGGGGACCGTTGCCTTGAGGTGTCACCCATGTTGCCTCTCCCTCAGCACTCTCAGAACACTACTGCACCCTCCTTCCCTTCCTTTCCCAGGTCTCAGTAACCCGCTGACAATTCCAGTCAGCTGCCATGTCTATACCCTGCCCCACCTAAACCGATGGATCGACCAGCGCCTTCTCCCCTCAAGAGTTCGAGGAATCAACTCTCTCACAATGTCCTGCTATCGAATGCCCTGCATCCTTCTTCCCACTTGGTTCCTCCTGTTATCAGGCGCCTGGATGGACCCCACCCTGTTGAAACTACCCGTGTTCTCACTGATCTCCCTGTGCCTCTGCCCTCCATCCAGGGGTCTTGGATTTCTTGTGGGGGTGGTGGAGAACAAAGCACCAACTTAAGGAGATGGGGAGCAGTACAAAGACCCCCAGGTCCAGGAGATAGGGAGAACCACAGAGATGACCATCTCTGTCATTCGGGTAAACCTGATTATCAGGTGCAATGTCCAAGGAACTTTCGGTCCTGCTGCACGTGGGCCAGGTTTGGTCCATCCCCACACCACCACCCTGTCAATTCCCAAAACAAATTTCCTATTCATGTGGGGGTCCAAAATGGATAGAGTCTGGAGAAGGTACATCATCAATCAATGGGGACAAGGGTGTAACCAGCATGGCCATAATTGTGTGTGGCTGTGCTTGCAACCAAAGTGCAAGGGCACCAAATGCTGCTATGTGCTGAGGTTCTACCTGGCTCTGGTGTTGCGAAAGATTGGCCTGGCCCTGGTGCTGCACAATGTTCCAGTCAGCAGGACTTTGCCCCTTCACCTTCCTGGGAATGGTTTAATACACAAACACATTTGACCACAAAGCCATCAGGCAGTGGTCGGCAGAGAATGTCTGACACAGAGACTCTAGGACTAGATGGGATACTGCGGGGTGGTCCACGGAGCAGAGCATCCGGAGACAGACATCCAGAACTGCTGGAAAACCAGAAACTCGGTGAAAGATGCCAATCAGTTTGCCTGAAACCCAGATGGGAGTAGCAAACACTAGAAGACATCTGTCTAAAGCAAAGGGAGGAAGATTTAGGGGAGATATCAGGGGTATTTTCTTTTACCCAGAGTTGTGGGTGTCAAGAATGCCTTGCCAGGAGTAGTGATGAAGGCCAAAACATTAGGGGCATTTTAGGGGTTCTTAGTTACATTGAGGGGCTGAGACCAAGGAGGATATTCTCCAACAGCAGAGGGTGGCAGTAACCACAAGATGTCAAAGTGGTGGCAATGAAGCTAAACAGAGACCGTCTAATGTGACTGTGCGCCTGGCTGCGGGAATTTGGACTTACTATATAAACCTTGCTAAGTGCTAGTTCAGGTTGTAAACGTTCGACTTCCTTGGGGGTCAAATCAACAGGCACGGAACTAAACCCTGCTTGAAAAGGTAGAGTTTGTTAAGTGCTTCCTCAAACCCCACATAATGAAGGGGCTGCAAGAATTCACTGGTACGATTAATTTTTATCACCGATTCATACCGGTAGTGGCCGACATCATTTCTTTGTTTTTAAACTTTATTTAAGATTTTATAACATGAATAACATATAGAATTACATTAAAAAAATTAAGAACAAAATAATAAAATTACAATACAGTATCAGTAATCTAAATAAAGTATACCCTCCCCAATAATTATTACACATTAATAACCCAACTCAAATTAGTCCAACCCCCCCTTCCCCCCAAAATAAAGAGTGAAGAATTAATAAAGTTAATAATATATGTGAGAAAAAAACCCACTTACAAAAAAAAACAAAAACATAACTGATTAAAATACTAACAAAAAGAAAAGTAATTAATACTAAGATATCAGACTTAAAAAACATATTTAAATCAAACTTAAATGCATATATTTAACAAATGGAGTTAAGATGAAACATATAATTAACTCAAACTTAATATAAAAAATTAGTAAAATTAGTAACATTGTCTATCAAAAATTCTTAAACAATAATCAATTCTTTAAAAAGAATTGTAGCATGAGAAAAAAAAAGATGAAAAAAAAAACTTTCTGTATAGAGATAAACCTTCACCAAATATCAACTAACTTCACATCTATCATCATATTAGTCACATAAACCGCCATCTTAAAACAAAATTCCAACCTCATTAAACATTATATGTAGTGGGCCAAGAGGGCGCACAGCCCACATTGTGAACCGTCGCTGACACGGTTCTCCGACGTCGCGCAAAAGCATAAAACAGACAGCTGGGTACTCACCCATTTAATGGATCACACGCACATGGTGCTGAATGCCGAGGAATGGCATGTTGATCTGTGGAGTTTCCTGCAGGTAGGTACAGGACATTCACAGGGCTTAATTTAAACCTGCTGGTCCCATGGATCGATAGCAAACTCTTAATGATGTCTCACCATGTCTCATGGAACCAGGCACATTTAACCATTTAACAGTTTACAGCATGGAAACAGGCCATATCGGCCCTTTGAGTTCGCGCTGGTTCACTTGAACAACTCACTAGTTCCCCCCCACCACTCTCCATCCATATCCCTCCAACCCTCTCATATCAATGTACACATGGATGAAGACCAGTTTGCCATATGCCTTCTTAACCACCCTGTCTACCTGGGAATCCACCTTCAATGAACTCTGTACCATAACTCCAAGATCCCTCTGTTCCTCTGCATTCCTCAACGCCCTCCCCTAAACTGCATATGTCTTATTTTGGTTATTTTTTTCCGGAATGCAGCACCTCACACTTGTCGACATTAAATTTCATCTGCCATCTTTCAGTCCACTTTCCAAACAAACCAAATCCTGTAATCCAAGAAAACCTTCCTCACTATCCATTTTTCCCTTTATTTTTGTATCATCTGCCTATTTGCTTACCCAATTAACCATCCCCTCATCCAAATCATGAATATAAATGATAAACAACGAGACCCAGCACCGATCCCTGAGGCGCACCTCTCATCACAGGCTTCCATCCTGACTCTCTGCTGTCTATCTTACAGCCACCTCTCAACCCATCTCACTATCTCTGTATTAATCCCTAGTGACTGAACCTTTCTAACTAACCTTGCATGCGGAACTTTATCAAAAGCCTAACTAAGATCCAAAGAGATCACGTCAACCGCCCTACCTTCATCCATTTTTCTTGTCACCTTTTCAAAAAACTCAAGGTTTTTCAAATGTGAATTTCCTTTCACAAATCCATGCTGGGTGCTATCCAGATATTTGTACATACTATCTCGAAGAAAACCCTTGAACTTTTGGTCTTGCCTTTCGGCCAGACTGAAACATAATGATCCTTTACTCTCAAAATCTCACCTTTTAATACCCTCCAATTTTCCTCTACATCCTTTCCGGCAAAAAGATCAGCCCACACAACTCTCTGCAAATCTCATCTCATTTCTTCAAATGCGGCCTTCCCCCACTCGAAGACCTTTGACTTTGAACCTGACCTATCCCCTTCTATAATTAAACTAAAGCTAATGGACCCATGATCTCGAAGCCATCTTGCCCTCCCACTGACTGTGTTTCCCAATTGATGTTATGAAAATTGAAATCCCCAACAAACACCACCCCATTCCTACTGCACATGTCAGCTAATTCCGTGCACATTTGCTCTTCAAGTTCTCCCTTCCCATTTGGCGGCCCATAATGTACCCCTATAATAGTAACTTCACCCTTCTTATTTTTTAGTTTTGCCCACACTGCCTCCCTCGATGAGCCTTCCAGCCTCTTGCCTGAGCACCGCTGTAATATCTTCCCTGACAAGTAATGGGGTATATAAAAGAAGTCTGTAAAGTTTGAATAAAGCAGTCTTGTGTTGACTAACGTGGGTATGTATATGAATTTAGTAGCTGTACCCAAGTTTCCGCCAGAAAGGGTGACCCCCCGAATGCAAGATTCAGCCGAAGCTTGAATCTCCAGTGATCATGGACACAACGACTGCAGCCGCTGCCACCACGGCTGCAGTTAAACCAGGTTCTGCCTATTTCTCCTGGAATTGACTAGACGTGAGCTTTTAAATATGGAGGGCCTGGGTGACTGGGATCCATCTGATCTAATGAATGAGATGCTCGCATTAGATGATGGTCATTCTTATTGTTTACTTTTTGAGACTCTATTCCTGTCCAAACTCCCGGGTCGTGTCGCAATACCAATCATTAACATGGATTTCTGCCATCCCCATGATGTAGCGTGGGAGGCTGACAGGCTCGATCATACTCCAACGCAAGTGTCTGCTCACAAACAGCCTCTTTGATCAGTAGATCCATCTACTGTGTCCTACAAGCCTCCTATATCTGCAATTCCGTCAAAGAAGGATCAACCTACTGATGGGCACCAAGAATGGTGTTTTTACCATCTCCAATGGGGAAAAAAGCCCATAAAAAGCCATTTACCTATTAGAGAAAAAAGGCAGGAAATGAAAAGGCCGGCTGCCAGTCGGGGCCTCAGCAGCTGGCACAAGTACTGACCGGCCTATTGTATCTTCAAGACGACGCTAGTAAGTGCAAATATCCAACCAACCTATTTTGAAAAAAAAACATCAATAACAACACCTGGCTCTTCAAGCAGCAAATGGGGCTACAATCCCCTGCTTTAGCAAAGGACGGGTCACGATTTGGAAAGGAGGTGTGACATTCCGTTGGAATTGCGTATTGTCTTCCGTTGCACAGGTCAGTTTGGGTGCAAACTTTTGAAGGTCTCATGATTTGCCAGTAGACGTGAAGTGGAGGAAATTGGTCGTTCCACCACTTTGAAAACATACCCACTGGTATGCAGCAAAGGGAGAATTTCCTACCTCGGGATGCATACCCCGCACAAAGATGCGTATGCTGTCCTGCTCAATGAATTTCCCATCATTATCTCCTAATTTCAACACCTCCAAAACAGACCAGGGTGTGTCCCATTACCCTCTCCCTCATATGCAAGATTTCGCTGCCCATCTGCACATTTTCCATGTTTTCTCCAAAGTTGATCTTGTCAAGGGATACCGTCAGATCCTGGTCTATAAGGATGACATTGTTACCCCTTTCGGGCTTTTTGAATTTCTTAAAGATACCATTTGGGCTGAAGAATGCCGCTCAAACTTTCCAACATCTTATAGATGCTTTGGGCAGAGTTCACTTCCATCTACTTGGATGACGTCCTCAAATCCAGTCAAACTGAACAGGATATAACCAACTGCATTTAGGCTGTCTGTTCCAATGGCTGCAGGAATTCCAATCAACCATAGCAAATGTCAATTTGGCAAGTCCACCATCGACTTCCTGGGACACAAGATCATGGTCAATGGTGTCTTTCCCTTAACCATCAAGGTAGAGGCAGTCTGTGCTTTTCCAACACCTACCACGGTTCAGGGCCTGCAGAAATTCTTGGGCATGAAAAACTTCTGTCACCGATTCATTCCAGCAGCTGCTGACATTCTTCGACCATGGTTTCCAATCCTCACTACAAAGCACAGGGATGATCCCTGGACAACAGAGGCAGAGGTTGAGTTTGCAATGCCAAAGATGCTTTAGTCAATGCAGCAATGCTTCCCCCATCCTAACTCCAACACTTCATTGACATTTAGTCCTGATGCCTCGAGTACGGCCCTGGGTGTGGTTCTTGAGTAGTACGTCGATGGCCATTGCCAACTCCTCGTGTTCTTTTCCTGACATCTTTGGCCATTGGAGATGAAATATCGTGCATTATATCAAGCCACATGGCACTTCTGATTAGTTTTGGAGGGTCGGCATTTCACTGTGTTCATAGACCACCAGACGCTCGTTTTTGCCTTCAGCAAAATAATGGATCCATGGTCGGCAAAACAGCAGGGTCACTATCATATATTTCAGAATTTACCACGGACGTGCGCTATATTTCTGGTAAAAACAATGGGATCCCGAATATTCTGTCCAGATTGACTGTATATCATATTCAGGGTGACATTGATATTCCGGAATTAGCCAGTGTCCAGGCAATGGACCCCGATGTTCAGGAATACAGTACGGCCATTACTAACCTGGACATACAGCAGGGGGCGACACAGCTGGGTGGCCAACCTTACTTTGTGACATGTCTTTGGGCTACACTCGACCAGTGATTCCACCATCTTTGAGTCAACGTCTTTTTGACCAGATACACAGCTTGTCTCATCCATCCATCAGAACATCTTTCAAGCTCATGTCAAATAAATATGTATGGCACGGTCTGAAAAAAGGTGTCACACAATGGGTCTGCACATGTATCTCCTGCCAGACTGCCAAAATTCAGCGGCACACTAAGGCACCTCTTCAACCTTTCCTGGCGGTACGCAGGCGGTTGGAACACGTGCATGTGCACCTGCTTGCACCATTGCCAGTATCTCACAACATGAGAAACATTCTAACAGTCGTAGAACGTTTCGCACGCTGGCCAGTGGCCGTCCCTTTGACATCCAGTGACACTGAGACAAAGGCCAGAGCATTCATCGTCAATTGGATGGCTAGATTTGGTTTCCCGACCCACATTTCTTCAGACCGCGGAACACAATTCACCCACGGTCCAACGGCTTTGTGGAATGTTTCCACCGGCAACTGAAGTCCGCACTTAAGGCCCAACTCACCGGTCTCAATTAGGTTGATGAGTTGCCCTGGGTTCTATTGGGAGTGCGCATGGCTCCAAAAGGAAGATAGGTCTGCATTGTCCGAAGAGATGGTTTATGGAACGGTCCTTACAGTTTCATTGGACTTTCACAAACATCCTTCAGTAGCTTCGACATGGTGTCGCGATCAGCAAACCTTTTCCTAACCACTGGCTTGGATCCCCTAAACAGAATGTTTCCCCCACCACTCCTGGATACTGATTTTGTTTTTATCCCAGGAGTCCCGTTACAATGACCGTATGAGGGCCCTTTCCACGTGGTGAAGATAGATGGGTTCTTTATACTTTGGACATTGGTGGGCATCCACAGCTGTTTAGTGTTGACAGACTCAAGCCTGCTTCACCTCTTCAGTGCCCCCAGCCCAGACGGCGAGGGGGTCCACCTAAGGTGCATGCAGCTGGTGGTTTAGTTTCTGGCGACGGTTCTGGGTGGGGATGGGGGGTTGGTGTAGCAGCTGTCTACTAGTGGGCCGAGTGGGCAAGGTTCTTTGGCGGGTGCGTGAAATCATAAGGCAGAGAGCTGGGTACACATCCATTTAATTGACAAACCTCGCGTGGTGCTGCGTGCCAAAGAATGGAATGCTGATCTGTGGATTCTCCTGCCGGAAGGCGCAGAACATTCACAGGGTCCCGTGGATCGGCAGCAAACTCATAATGATGTCCCACCTTGACCCATGGAGCCCAGGACAAGCTGTAAATAAAACAAGCCTGTAAAGTCTGTATAAAGCAGTCTTGTGTTGACTAATCTGGTGTATGTGTGTTCCTTTAGTAGCTCTATCAAAGTAGCTGCTACATATATAAATATTTTGGATGATTATCCCACTTACAAGATACTTCTCATCCGTCTCACACCCTGTGGGAATAAGCTATTCCCCAGCCTGGCAGTCCTGATTTTGATGATGGACATGGTTAAAGATGCTGTGCACTGCATGGTCATGGTCTTTGCACAATTCCGTGAGCCCTATTTGAACAACACTCCCACTAATGTCATCGTTAGAAGAAAAGGATACCCCAGTAATCCTCAGAACACTTTGCATCATTCCTGTCTGATGCTTTACAGCTACTGGACCATCCAATGATGCAGCCAGACAGGAGACTCAACTGTGCTCCTGTAAAATCTCAAGATGAGAGCTGTTGGCCTAGACTTCCTCAGTCTCCTTGGGAAGTGTAGGCACTTCCTGACAAATAAGGAGGTGTGATTGTTTTGTGTATTAATATGTGTGCTGTATGGATGGGAATTTTACGTGATTGTATTGTCTATTCTTGCTCTTTAACAATCTTTAGTGGATAGAAGTAGTCATTGTACTTTAGGATGTACAATCATGTACAGATTATCTTTAAATAGCCATTTGTCCCAGATGTCTATTCAGTCCAAGAATACTTTCAATCACAGGCAGATTTTAATCAATAACCCCATTCATTCTGCAATAACTGCCGCTTAATTTTGCCAGTTGTTCAATGGCAAGCTATATGGGGAAAACACCATGTCGACTCTTCTACCTTAAAGGAGTGATTATATTCAAATGGGCAGTGGATCAAGAGATGGAAACAGTGAAATCAGTCAGAGGTGAGTCGCTGCTTAAAATTAGAAACTTTCGTGTTCATGCTATAGAGTTTAAGGCTGCCCAGGAGGAATATAATGTGTTTTCTTTACGATATTTTACCCTCACCCTGGCGAAGGATGGGGCCAACAGACATGTTGCTGGAAGGGTTCGAGAATTGATATGGTAGGTCACATGAGGCTCAAGTTTAGATCCACAGAGCGCATGTGTTCAGCAAAATGGCCACCCAGTCTGTATTTGGTCTTGCTGATATCGAGGTCAACTGAGTCAACCAAATGTAGGAGATTAAGTTGGATGGGGTGCATGTGAAACACTGCCTCAACTGGAAGGTCTGATTGTGACCTTGGATGGAGGTGAGAGGATAGGAAGGGACAAGTTTGGCAATTTCTGCGGTTTCAATGGGAAGTGCATCAGGTGGTGGTGGGTGGAGAGGAAAGTGCCGTCGAGGGAGTCACAGAAAGATGTGCCCCTGTGAAAAGAGGATCTGAGTGGAGCAGGTTAGAGGATGGTGCTGAAGTTGGAAGTGTTCAAGGTTAACGTGTCAGATGTAGCAGCTGATGGGTGGTAAGTGAGAAACCTGAGGGATTCTGTCCTTGTTCGGCTGGAGAGGAGGTGGGGTAAGGGCAGAAAGAGAATTGGAGATACGGGTGCAGATTTTATCAAAGTCAGTATGGGGGAAACTGCATTTATGGAAGAAATAAGACATTTTGGGTGTCCTGGAGTAGAAGACCTCATCTTGGGACTTTTACAGGCCCAGAGGACCCCAAAACCTAGCAGCAATAGGAAATCACCAAGACAAAGCGATACTTTAACAAATGTTGTTTTTAATTGTCCAGGCCTTCCAGCATTTGAAATGCCTCTGAGGTCCCCCTTATCCTTCTGTACTCCAACTAGTACAGTCGAAGAGTCGACAATTGCTCCTCATACACTAACCCTTTCATTCCTGATATCATTCCAGTAAATCATCTCTGACCTTCTCCAACACCAACACATCTTTTCTCAAATACGGCAGCCAAAATTCTAATTCTGATTGAATGGAAAGGGAATTCTCCAACGACAGAAACACAACAGTTAAATGATATTATGTTTTGTTGATATTTACAAAAAATTATTGAAGAGTCAATTAATAATTTGCAAAAGATGCCGGGTCCCTTTTTTGGACTATTATCAAAACCGGAAGCTTGGTGCTGTGTTACGAGACCAGAGGATCCCAAAACTAACCAGCAATAGATATTCACCAAAACAAATGATTACTGAAACAAAAATTGATTTTAATTATTTTTAAACATGAACACGGATTTACATTTTAACTTATCATTGTTTTACTACTTAACTTAATTTACTTAACTTACCCCACTTCTAATTCTAAGTGCACGTGTGTTTAAGTTCAGAAAAGTTCTTTGGTTCACAGTCCAATCTCACTTCTCATTCCTCCAAGTCCACTTGTTGCAGGCCATTTTATACTGTGCACAGAATTGAACGTATATAAAGTTCACCAGGCTTTGGTGCTCGAAAGGTAAATGATTACCACTCAGGAAGGTTCTTCTTGGTTTTCGGAGAGAGGTGTGTTGTTCAGGGAAGTATTACGGTGTTTTTGACTCAATGCACCAGCATCTGAATTCCATTATCTCTTCAAAAAAGTTCTGATAGCTTTAGCATGGAGCAGACCTGAACCAGGACTTTGCAGGTAGTTAAGGGAGTGTGTGGGCAGAGTTTGTTCTGGACCCACAATCTCACCAAATGACTCTGCTTGAAATCAAGATTCAAACCATTTTGAGGAATACAACAGGAATTGTTCAACAAGAGCCTGGTGTTCCCTGAGGTGTTTTCTTTCAATAGTGGAAATGATTTTTTTTTTAAAAAGCCCGATAATATTCCTGATACAGATCTTTGTATTTAACTTTCAGGTTGCTATCTGTTGTTAGCTTGGAGGCCTTTAATGGGGTGACTGGGTGGAACCTGCTTTAACCAAGCAGTTGACTTGCAATTTTCCAGCTGTAGGATGTGTTGCAGTTGCTTGCAAGTTTAGCAAGTGGGATTATGATGTGAAACTGCAAGTCACAGCGTCATTTTTGTTTTTGAAAATGCAGATGTGAAAATTTTAACTTTGGTCTCCTTGGTTTGCTTAAGTTTACAGAGGAGTCGTTGGGTCAAGCTGAGAAGACAGAGTTGGATGCTCATTAGGGGAATCGGCTGGGCAAAGCAGAAAGCACAAAACGAGGGGCTGAAAAAATAATGAAGCAGACTGAAGTGACGTTGAACCAAACCCAGGTAAAAAATTTAATTTTGTGCAGTGTACTTAAGAGACCAAACGATTTGGGCTTTTAATGGTGACCTATTTAAATGAACAAAATCTGATTAGAATAGAAGTTTATGGAATGTTTGGAAGTTGCCACAAAAAAATGGAGCATATAAATTAGATAAATGAACAATACAATGAGCCTGGTGTCACAGTATCTGCCTCCCTCTATCGTACATCTCATTAAACATTCTCCCCACTGTGAACCTGGTGTCACAGTACCTGACACAGTTTATCGAACATTACTGTTAAACCTTCTCACTGCTGTGAAGCCAATGTCACAGTAAGGATCTCAGTCGTCCATACATCAGTATTAAACCTCTCTCCACTGTGAATCTGGTGTCACTTTGCCTGCCACATTTTATTTTATATCACCGATAAACCTTATTCCCATTGTGAACCTGGTGTCACAGTATCTGCCACAGTTTATTTTACATCACCGTTAAATCTTATTCAAATTGTGAACCTGGTGTCACAGTATCTGCTACAGTTTATCGAACATTACTGTTGAACATTCTCCCCAATGTGTACCTGGTGTCACAGTATATGACACAGTTTATCGAACATTACTGTTAAACATTCTCCCCACTGTGAACCTGGTGTCACAGTATCTGCCACAGTTTATTTTACATTACTGTTAAATCTTATTCAAATTGTGAACCTGGTGTCACAGTATCTGACACAGTTTATCGTACATTACTGTTAAACATTCTCCCCACTGTGATCCTGGTGTCACAGTATCTGCCACATTTTATTTTACATCACCGTTAAACCTTATTCCCATTGTGAACCTGGTGTCACAGTATCTGATACAGTTTATCGAACATTACTGTTGAACATTCTCCCCAATGTGAACCTGGTGTCACAGTATATGACACAGTTTATCGAACATTACTGTTAAACATTCTCCTCAATGTGAACCTGGTGTCACAGTATCTGACACAGTTTATCGTACATTACTGTTAAACATTCTCCTCAATGTGAACCTGGTGTCACAATATCTGACACAGTTTATCGTACATTACTGTTAAACATTCTCCTCAATGTGAACCTGGTGTCACAGTATCTGACACAGTTTATCGTACATTACTGTTGAACATTCTCCCCAATGTGAACCTGGTGTCACAGTATCTGCCCCAGTTTATCTTACATCACTGATAAACCTTCTCCCAACTGTGAACCCAGTGTCACAATATTTACCTCAGTCTACCATATATCACCGCTAAATCCTTCCCCACTGTTTACCCAGTTTCACAGTATCTATCTCAGTCAACGATACATCACTGTTAAACCTTTTCACTGCTGTGAACCCATTGTCTCAGTATCTATCTCATTATCATTAAACCTTCTCCCGACTGTGGACCTGGTTTCACAATATCTTACACAGTTTATCGTACATTAGTGTTAAACCTTCTCACTGCTGTTAACCCAGTGTCACAGTGTTTGTGACAGTTTTTCGTACATCTCCGTGAAACATTCTCCCCACTGTGAAGCTGTGGTCAGGTTACCTGCCTCAGTCTGCCAGGTACAGCACCGATTGATCTCAGCCAAAGGTGCTGTAGTTGAGTTCGGGTGGCCAGAGGTGTCTGCTCAAGAAGGCCAGGGGCTGCCATTGCCCTTCAATGAATTGTTCCAGTGCTGTCCCTACTGCTGTGCTGGAAGCATCTACTGTGAGTGTGGTGGGTGCCTCTGGCCTGGTGTGTACCACAAGGGTTGTGTTGGCCAGTGCATCCTTGGCCCTCTGGAACACCTCCAAATGCTCATTGTCCCAGGTAATGTCTTTAACTTTCTCCGCATGACGTGGGCCACTACTGGTATGAATTGGTTATAAAATTAATTGTACTGGTGAATTCTTGCAGCCCCTTCATTATGGTGTGTTTGGGTAAGCACTGAACAGCCTCTACCTTTTCAAGCAGGGGCTTAGTTCCGTGCCTGTTGATTTGATGCCCCAGGAAATCAAACGTATCCAGCCTGAACTGGCACTAAGTAAGGTTTATAGTAAGTCCAAAGTCCTGCAGCCGGGCCAACAGTTGCCTTAGGTGGTCTCTGTTTAGCTTCCTTGCCACCACCTTGATATCTTGTGGTTACTGCCACCCTCTGCTGTTGGAGAATATATTCCTTGGTCTCAGCCCCTCAATGTGAATAAGAGCCCCTTAAATGCCCCTAAAGTTTTGGCCTTCACTCCTGGCAAGGCATTCCTGGCACCCACAACTCTGTGTAAAAAGAAATACCTCTGATATTGCCCTAATCCTTCCTCCGTTTGCTTTTGCCAGATGCCTTCTAGTGTTTGCTACTCTCATCTGGGTTTCAGGCAGACCGAAGAGCATCTTTTACTGAGTTTCTGGTCTTCCAGCAGTTCTGGATGTCTGTCTCTGGATGCTCTGCTCCGTGGACCACCCCGCAGTATCCCATCAAGTCCTGGAGTCTCTGTGTCAGCAATTCTCTGCTGACCACTGGCTGATAGCCTTGTGGTCAAAAGTGTTTGTTTATGAAAACATTCCTAGGAAGGTGATGGGGCAAAGTCCTGCTGACCTGGTCATTGAACGGCACCAGGGCCAGACCACTCTTTTGCAATACCTGAACCTCAGCACATAGCGCCATTTGGTGCCCTTGCACTTTGGTTCCACACACAGCCACACACAATGATGGCCAAGCTAGTTATACCCTTGCCCCCATTGATTGAACATGTACATGGTCCTTCTCTAGACTCTATCCATTTTGGACCCCCACATGAATAGGAAATCTGTTTTAGGAATTGCCAGGGTGGTGGTATGGGGATGGGCCACACCTGCCCCACGTGCAGCAGTACCGAGAGTTCCTTGCACCTTGCAACTGATGATCAGAATTTATTCAATTGACAGAGTTGGGCATCTCTGTGGTTCTCCCTATCTCCTGGAGCTGGGGGTCTCTGTACTGCTCCCCATCTCCTTGAGTTGGTGCTTTGTTCTCCACCAGCCCCACAAGACAACCAAGACCTTTGGATGGAGGGCAGAGGTGCAGAGAAATCAGTGAGAACACGGGTAGTTTCAACAGGGTGGGGTCCATCCAGGTGCCTGATAACAGGAGGAAACCAAGGGGGAAGGAGAATGCAGGACATTCATTAGCAGGACATTGCGAGAGAGTGGATTCCTCGAACTCTTGAGGGGAGAAGGTGCTGATCGATCCATCGGTTTAGGTGGGGCAGGGTATAGACATGGCAGCTGACTGGAATTGTCAGCGGGATACTGAGACTTGGCAGAGGAGGGGAAGGAGTGTGCAGTCATGTTCTGAGGAGAGAGTGCTGAGGGAGAGGCAACATGGGTGCCACCTCAAGGCAAGGGACCCCTGATTGTTTGCAGGGATGGGATTTGTAAATAGATATCGAGCACATAGCCTCTTTGTCCCCCTGCCATCAGGAAGGAGATATGGAGGAATAAAAGCAGGACAGCCAGGCAGCTTCTTCCCACAGGCCATGAGATTGACAAGGCAACATGAGCTGGCTGGGAGCAAAGAATGAAAAGGGGGAGAGGAATATGGACTGATTACAACAGCTCAGCCAGCAGGAGAGAGGGGCTGAAGGGCTTGTTTCTGTGTTGTCTATCTGGACCACCTTTTGAGTTCAAGCTTACAAAAACCCAACCATTTTTTAATTTAATAATAATGGTACAGAATGAATCAAGAGACAAGATGTCTGTCCAGCAGCGAGCATCGAAGGCACTTCCTGAAACCGAGGCTCTGAAACTACAGGGAGGTTCTGGCCGGAATGAGGCCCCACTTCTGCTAGAAGGAGGAGAGGAGAAGCAGGGATAATGTAGGGGAAGGGGTGAGGAAGGGAGGGTGTAGAGATACCTTCTTCCATTCACCTCCCCTTTCCTCCACCCTGTTCCCTGTCCTGGGTAAACTTGTACCTCTCACTTTGTTCATTTTAGATTGGTCACAGTGTTCGAGCTACCGAAAGAAAATAGACACCCACACCGAGAGTAGTTCAGTTTAAACAAATGTTTATTACAAATTCAAAAGCTGATTTCAAACTAAATTATGCAAGCCCTTCCCAATTATACTTATCAACGCCTGGACTGGTCCCAACTGCCGAAGCAAGGCAATGACTGCACACTTAGGTTGTCGGGCGCCGGTAGCAGCTTCTCGACCTCCCTCGACTGGGACGTTAGCTGGACCCTAGAAGTTCTTCTTGCTGAAAGATGTTGCCACCTCTCGGAGAGTCTCAAACTTCAGCAGCGGGACCATGGCTTATATTACCCCAAAACTGCTTACCCAAGCATCTATTCCCAGCGCAGTAAGAAAGATAAGCGAGCAAGCTAGCATGTTAGGCTTCTAACAAATAACATAATTTTCAGCTTATCACTTTGAATACAATGGTTATTTTGCATCAAGGCTAGGCCTCTGACAGTCTGTTCCAAAACAAGGAGGAAGATTAAATGTTCTTGGTACACAGATGTCCTTTTGTCAGATAACTGCATCTCTGGTCCCTTGGTGGAATTTAGCTTAAGTCTGCTGATTCTAAAACACAAGCAGGTTATCAGCCTTGCAGAAGCAAAGGTTGCAAAAGTAAAAAAAACACAGTTTAAATCTTCCATTACATTCCCCTCCCCATTCCCCTGCCCATTCCCCTCCCCATTTCCTTCCCCCGCTCGCCTCCCGGTTCCCCTCCCCCTTCCCATACCCCTACTCCTAACTCTAACCCCTAACAAACCCTAACCTTAACACTACCGATACCCCCATCAATACTCCACATCCCCTAACTCTACCCCTACCCCATCCCCTAAACCCAACCCTAATACTACCAACCTTCCTCTAACCCAAACCCTCACCCCTCCTCTACCTCCTACTCCTACCCCCTTCCCCTAAACCTAATACAAACCCACTTCCCCGAACTCTAAACCTAACCCTAAACCGAGACCTAATCCTAGCCCATGTCTCCTAACCCTAACCATGATGTTACCTCTATCCCGGCCCTAACCCTGACTCTCACCCAACCCAAGCCTAAACCCTACCCCTATCCCCTACACCTATCTCCTTCCCCAAACCATACCCCTTACCTCTATCTCATACCCACACCCCCAAGCCTACCCCTTACTCAACCCACTTCCATTACCACCTTTCTCCTACCCCCTTCCCCTACCACTCCTTCCCCTAGGTTAGGGTAGGAAGGGGAAAGGGGGAGGGGGAAGGGGAGGTGAAGGGAGGAGGGCTGGGGTTAGGGCATAGGTGTGAGGGAAGGGGAAGGTAAGCAGGAGGGGGTTGGGATGGAGGAGGGGTAGGGGAGAAGGGGGGCAAGTGGGTGAAGAGACATGGAAGATGCAGGGAATGGGGTTGGCAGGGCCAGAGGGAGAAGAAGGGGAGAGATTCAAGCCATCATGATGTTGTCCGTCCTCTGTTCAGCTGGGATGCGAGGTTCTTCTGGACTCGTGTCTTGTCTCTGAGATCGCTCCTTCTCCTGGGAAGAGAAATACGAGTGATAGAGATGCTGTCTCCGAGGCCTGATCATAATGATTTTGGAGGGTCCCAACTCTTCCCATCACCCCCCTCCCTACCCCTTCACACTAGGGCTTTTCCACTTCCTCTGCTTTACCTGAGGAAGTGTGTTTTTGAGAAAAGCACAATCTATCTGTGCAGAGCTCAGAGCACCGTGTCCCCATCAGGCAACACCCTGGTTCAGCACTACATGGCAGCAAGATGCTGGACAAATTATGGATCGATTGGTCGAGTCCCTTCAGCTGACCCATCTGAACCTACCCCAGGACAATATTACCCTTCACTCCCTCACACCAGTACCCTCTGTTTTTCTTTTATTCCTGTCCCCATATTAAAATCTTTTTTATGCCTTTTTGGGACCAGCCTCCTTTTAATCAAATATTATAACAATTAATATCAAATCACAATGTTACAGTGTTTACAAATATATACAAACATATAAAAAAGAAAAGAAAGGAAAATAAACTAAGATACTACTGTAGCGGCGGCTACTCTGTTACTGAATGACCTCACAACCAGACGGGTTGAGTTCAGTGAGCAAAAACTCCTTTATTCAGGTCTGCCTGGCTGGTCTTATGCTCCCAGCCCGGACCTGGCTGAGAAGCACACCGGGGGCCCTGACGTCGCTGGGGGGTCACTTAGGACGCAGGTTGCGGGCTTCTGAGTCTGATGCCGAGGTCAGGGAGAAACCCCCGACAGCGCCATTTTGGCTGGCTGCCCCGCCACGTGCGTGACATGAGGGGCTGGATCGCCTGCCTCTTGGCTTGCCGCCACACAGCCCCCCCAGAACCGGCACCAATGGCCTTTTTTGCCGGGCGGCATCGCTTCTTGGGTTGAGCCGCGACCACTGGCTCGTTGGGGTCGAGGTGTGCTGTGTTTAATCTGTCCACAGTAAACAGTTCCCTCTTACCACTGACGTCTGGTGTGAAGGTTGATCCCGAATGCTGGATGACTCTGTACGGCCCTTCATATGGTCTTTGAAGGAGTGCTGTGGAAGGGCCTCATCTGATAAAAACATACTCTGCGAAATACAGCTCAATGGGGATGTAAAGGCTTGTGTGCCATGTCTGGGCAGTGGTGGGAGTGTGAAGGAGTCCAACTGGGCCTGGAGGCAGAGAAGTAAACCATGAGGTGACCGTTGCAGGTTGTGAGATGCATTGATAACTCACCAGGGAGGGCTAGTGGTTTACCGTAGACCAGATCAGCAGATGATATCTTCAGGTCTTCTTTGGGTGTCGAGCGGATTCCCAGGAGTACCCAAGGCAGCTCATCCACCGAGTTGGGGCCGGTGAGGCAGGCCATAAGTGCCGACTTAAGGTGGCAATGCAATCGTTCGACCAGTCCATTCGCAAGTTGGTGATAGGCCGTTGTGTGATGCAGCTCATTTCCCAGTCTATTGATGAGCTGTGCCCAGAGTGCAGAGGTGAACTGCGTGCCATATTCGCTGGTGAGGTGGGCCGGGACGCCGAACCAGGTAACCCAACCGGTCAAAAGTGCTTGGGAGCAGGAGTCCATGGAGGCATCTGGCATTGGGATCACCTCAGGCCAACGAGTGGTGCAGTCTACCACTGTGAAAAGGTAGCAGTTACTTTAGGAAACGGGTAAGGGGCTGGCAATGTCCACATGTATGTGGCTGAAACATTCTCGGACGTGTTCAAAATCCTGCATGGGCATTCTGGTGTGGCTGTGTATCTTGGAAATCTGGCAAAGGGTGCAGGTTCTGGCCCAATCCACAATCTGCTTTCGAAGCCCGTGCAAGACGAAGTGTTCTGCCACCATATTAACCTTGGACCTGATGGAAGGGTGGAAAATGTCATGGATCTGGTGAAGACTTGCCTGCGCCACTGCTGTGGAACCAGTGGTCGCAGGGTGCTCATCACTGAGAGGATTCGGGAGGAACTGGAACTGTAGGCCCATGATGGCTGTCCTGAAGGCCTGCATCTCCTCGTCGGACTTCTGATCCGGGCCAAGCTGGTCGTAGTCTAGGCTGGGTATCAGCGAGCAAATGGCCGGTTGGGAGAATGCTTCAGTGACCACATTGTCTTTCCCTGCCTTGTGCTGAATGTGGATGGTGAACTCCGATACAAAGGACAGGTGACGGTGTAAGTGGGCCGACCAGGGATCTCTAGCTATAGCGAGAGCCTGAGTGAGGGGTTTGTGGTCAGTATAAATTGTGAAAGGCCTCCCCTCCAAGAAATAGCGAAAATGAGGCACAGCAAGGTACATGCCCAGCAACTCACGGTTGAAAGCATTATACTTGCGGTCTGGCAGATGAAGAAGTTGGCTAAAGAATTCCAGTGGTTTCCACTGTCCATTAACCTGCTGCTCCAAGACAGCACCAATGGCAATGGCAGAGGCATCGATGGAGAGCACCATAGGAAGGTCGGTACGTGGGTGGAGGAGCAGGGTAGCCTTCACGAGGGCAACCTTCATGGCTTTGAATGCCCTGGAGTCCAGGCGAGTATCTTGTCCTTGGCGAAGAGTGGCTGCATGATGTGTGCAGCTCCTGGAATGAATCGGTTATAGAAGTTGACCATACCTGCGAACTCTTGTAGCCCCTTGAGGTTGTCCGGGCATGGAAAATCTCTGATTGCAGTGACCTTCATAGCAGCTGGTGTAGCTCCTTCGGCCATGATGATGTGGGCCAGAAACTGCATGGACTCTTTCCGGAACTGGCATTTGGCCAGGTTGATTGTTAGGCCAAATTCGGCCAGTGCAGGTGAGACTTGATTTGTGCCCAGTCTCTGCTAGCGACAAGAATGTCATCCAGATAAATGAACATGAAATTCAAATCCCTGCGCACCATATTCATGAGGTGCTGGAAAGTCTGGGTGATGTTTTTGAGCTCGAAAGGCATGCGTAGAAATTCGAATAAGCCGAAGGGGATGATGATAGCCGTTTTGGGGATGTCCTCAGGCTACAATGGGATTTGATGACACACGCACACCAGATTGACCTTGGAGAATAACCTTGCGCCATGCAGAGTGGCTGTAAAATCCTAAATGAGAGGAATGGGGTAACGGTCAGATACTGTCGTGTCATTAAGCCATCACTAATCTCTGCAGGGGCGCCAGCCACCGGAGGCTGTGGACCAGATGGAGCGGCGAGGCCCCAGTTCCTGCAGATGCGAGAACTCCTCTTTCACTATCTGGAGCTTATCCGGCAGGTTTAACAGTAATGTACAATAAACTGTGTCAGATACTGTGACACGAGGTTCACGATGGGGAGATTATTTAACAGTGATATACGGTAGAGTTTGGCAGATACTGTGACATCAAGTTCACAGTAGTGAGAAGGTTTAACAGTAATGCATGATAAGCTGTGGTAGATACCGTGATACCAGGTACACAGTTGGAACAAGGTTTTATGGTGATGTCATATTAACTGTGTCAGATAAAGTGACACCAAGTTCACATTGGGGAGAAGTTTATGGTGATGTACGGAAGACTGACGCAGATACGGTGACACCGCTTTCACAATGAGGAGAAGGTATATCAGAGAAGGAATATACTGTGACTCCAAGTTTACAGTGGGGAGAAAGTTGAACTGTGATGTACGATAAATGGTGAGAAAAACAGTGAAAAATGGGTCAACGTGGGGAGAATGTTTAACGGTGATGTATAGTCGACTTTGGCAGATACTGTGACACCGTGTTCATAGTATTGAGAAGGGTTAACAGAGATGTGCGGTAGAATAAGGCAGATTATATGACTCCTGGTTTACAGTAGTGAGAAGGTTTTAAAATGATGTACAATAAACTGTGGCAGATACTGTGAAATCTGGTACACAATGGGGAGGAGGTTAATGGTGATGTACGGGAGACTACGTAGATATGTTGATACTGGGCTCAGAGCAGGAAAAAAAAGCTTTATTGGTGATGTATGGGAAACTGAGGCAGTTACTGTGACACTGGGTTCATAGCGGGGAAAATGTTTAACAGAGATGTACGATAACCTTTGGTGAACATAGTGACACCAGGTTCACATGGGGGAGAATGTTTAACGGTGATGTACAATCAATTGTGGCAGATACAATAACACCAGGCTCACATTGGGGAGAAAGTTTACTGATGATGTCTGGTAGTCTTTGGCAGACTCTGTAACACCAAGTTCACAGTAGTGAGAAGGTATAATAGTGATTTACGATAAACTATGGCAGATACAGTAAAAACAGTCTCACACTGGGGGGAAGGTTTAATGGTGATGTGTGGTAAACTTAGGCTGATACTTTAACACCAAGTTAACAGGGGGAGAACATTTAATGTTTATTAAAGGTAGACTGAGGCAGAAACTAAGAGACGGGATTCAGAGTAATGTGAAGGTTTAACAGTGATTTACTATAAACTGTGTCAGATGGCACAGAGGGTAGACGTGTGGTTCCACCCTTCCCCAGTTAGACTATTAAATGCTCAATTTTAAAAGTTGTAAAAGTGATTATAGACTTTGGAATAGTGGAAGATCGAAATGGCTGCAAATATGAAAAAATCGAAAACTCAGTTACAGAAGAAATTACCTTACAAAAGTGTTGAAGAATCGAGGCCTAGTTCAAGTTGAAGCAACGGAGTCATTGACTGGAGTCCCCAAGCCTCAGAAGACTCCTGCCCGGCTTAGTATTACACCGGCACCATCTTGTGCAATCACAAGATGGTGCAGGCTCAGCGATGAGTTCGGCCGGTTTCAACTCATACGCTTGTTAACTCGGGCGCGAGGGCGGGCCAGCTGCGTACCTGCAGCATTGCCTGGTGGTCCGGGGGTGTGCAGTGTAGCGTCGGAAGACGCACCTGTGCGGTGGGTGGCCCTACCAGGCATGCGCCATGCGCCGAGGGTCCACGAACCTTTGGAGAAGGTGTGGGCTATGGGGGAGCCCGAGTGATGGCCAGCTGACGAGGTAGGATGTCGGGTGTCCAGACCCGCAGCTGCACTGGAAGAGGACCTACTGCTTTGGAGTAAGAAGAGAGCTCAACTTCATTTGAGTTTGAAGAACTGGGGACTGAGGCAAAAGACGGTCGGCTTCAACGGGAGGTGATGGATCCTGGACTGGATTCTGTGTTTCCAATTCTGGAAGGGATTGCTCAGCTCATGGAAGATATGGCAAATATATCAATGCAGATGACTCATCATATGACTCAAGGATTTTCAGAAATGAAAACTAAAATGAACACTGTGTGTGAAGAAATAACTTTTATGAAGCAAGATATTAATGTAGTTAAGAGTGATGTTATGAGATGGACACGATCAGTGGATACTGTGCAAGATCATTTTAAAAAATTGAGGAGGCTTTCTTGAATGCAAGAGTCAAGTGGAGCATAATAGAGATAAAATGGAAATAGTGGAAGATCCTTTTGTAGATTGGGGGATTCAGAAGAAGGAATTATTGAAGAAGTTTGACTCATTAGAAAACCAAAGTCGTAGAAATAATGTTAAGATAGTAGGTCTTCCGGAAGATATGGAAGGTTTGGATCCGGTGAAGGTTTTGAAGAAATGGATCCCAGAAGTTTAGGGCAGGTAATTCGTTCCAGATGGACTGGAATTAGATCGAGTGAACAGAGCTTTAAGGAAGAAACCGTTTCCAGGCCAATTACCACGAGCAGTTTTGATTCGCTGTTTTAAATATCAAGACAGAGAGATGATCCTCCGATTGGTGGTGCAGAAAACACGGCAAAATCAGGATCCACTGATGGTTCAAAATAATAGGGTTTTTTTAATGCAGATCTGAGTCAAGAAATTATCAGAAGAGACCGAGAATTTAATTGAGCCTAAGAAGTATTGTGGCGAAAAGGATATAAATTTGCTTTTCGTTATGCGGCAGTATTGAAAGATTTTTACAGGAATTTTCAATCTTAGTTTTTTGAAAATGACCAAGATGCTTTAATATTTGCTAATTCATTGCCAGATGTACGAGGAAATGGGTGATCGTCACCATTGTCACCGAAGGGAAGGGTCAATGGGAATGGAAATGGAAAGATTGGAAAATATGGAAAGAATGGGAAAAAAGTTGAATTGACGCAAAGTCTTCTCGATATTGAAGATCTGGAACAATCAGTGGGACTGGAATCATTGGGTTGAATGTGTTTGTTTCAGAACTTTGTGAAAGTCTGACTGGGGGTGGGTGACACTGAGTCCTTTAGTCACCTGCCACTTGTGGACTTTACCACACCCAGATATTTAGGGGGCTACTACTTTTGAGTAGTTTGTTTTGGGATTGATTTTTCTCTTTTTATTGGAATTTTTAAAATAGGTGGGATGCGAATACAGCGAGACTTAGAAGGGGAGTATTATTTTATAGTAGGATTCACATTTGTGAGAAGTTTTAACAGTGATATACTATGAACTGTGTAAGATACTGTGGCACCAGGATCACAGAAGGAGAAGGTTTAACAGTGATGTACGGTATGTTGAGGTAGATAATTTAACACCAGGAATAAAGTGGGGATCATGTTTAACGGTGATGTACTGTAGACTGAGGCAGATACTGTGACACCAGGCTCACATGAGAATAAGGTTTAATGATGATGTACGGTATGTTGAGGTAGATAAAGTGATACCAGGTGCACAATGTGGATAATGTTTAACGGGGATGTATGGTAGACTGAGGCAGATACAGTGACACCAGGTTCACAGTGGGGAGGAGGTTTAATGGTGATATACGGAAGACTGAGGCAGATACTGTGCCACCAGGTTTACAGTTGGAGAATGATCAACGATGATGTACGGTAGACTGAGACAGTTACTGTGACACTGGGTTCACAGCAATGAGAAAATTGAAAAGTAATGTCCGATAAACTGTGTCAGATACAGTGACACCCATTCACAGATGTGTAAAGATTTAACGATAATGTATGGTCGACTGATAAGAGATACTGAGACAATGGGTTCACAACATTAACAAGGTTTAACAGTCATGTACGATAAACTGTGTGATATACTGCGACACCAGGTTCAGAGTGGGGAGATGTTTTAACGGTAAAGTACAGTAGACTTTGGCATATTCTGTGACACTGAGTTCAGGGCAGTAAGAAGGCTTAATGGTGATGTGCGTTAAACTGAGGCAGATACTTTAACTAGGTTCACAGGAGGAAAAGGTTTAATGTTTATGAACGGTAGACTGAGGCAGAAAATGTGAGATGGATTCCACAGTAGTAAGAAGGTTTAACAGTGATTTACTATAAACTGTGTTAGATACTGTGACACCATGTTCACATTGGGGAGAACGTTTAACAGTGATGTACGGTAAATTGAGATGGATACCGTGACACCGGGTGCACAGTGGGTAGGAGGTTTATCAGTGATGTACGGTAGACTGAGACCAATACTGTGACACCAAGTTCACAGTAGTGAGAAGGTTTAACGGTGATGTACGGTATACTGAGGCAGATACTGTGACACCAGGTTCACGTTGGGGAAAAGGTTTAACGGTGATATACTGTAAATTGAGATATATACCGTGACACCAGGTTCACAGTGGGGAGAAGGTTTAACGTTGATGTACGATAGACTGAGGCAGAAACTTTGAGACAGGATTCACATTCGTGAGAAGGTTTAACATTGATGTACGATTAACAGAGTCAGATATTTTGACATCAGGTTCATATTGGGGAGAAGGTTTAACGGTGATGTACGGTAGAGCGAGGCAGATACTGTGACACCAGGCTCATTGTATTGTTCATTTATCTTAATTACAACATCTAATTTACATGCTCCATTTTTTTGTGGCAACTTCCAAACATTCCATAAACTTCAATTCTAATCAGATTTATTCATTTAAATAGGTCACCACTAAAAGCCCAAATTGTTTAGCCTCTTAAGTACGCTGCACAAAATTAAATTCTTTACCTGGGTTTGGTTCAACGGCACTTCAGTCTCCTTCATTATTTTTTAAGTACCTCATTTTGTGCTTTCTCCTTTGCCCAGCCGATTTGCCAAATGGGCATCCAACTCTGTCTTCTCAGCTTGACCCAACGTCTCCTCTGTAAATTTAAACAAACCAAGGAGACCAGTTAAAATTTTCACATTGGCATTTTCAAAAACAAAAATGACGCTGTGACTTGCAGTTTCATATCATAATCCCACTTGCTAAACTTTCAAGCAACTGCACTGCATTCTACAGCTGGAAAATTGCCAGCGAACTGCTTGGTTAAAGCAGATTCCACCCAGACACCCCATTAAAGGCCTCCAAGTTAACAACAGATAGCAACCTGAAAGTTAAATACAAAGATCTGTATCAGGAATATTATCGGGCTTTTTAAAAAAAAAATCATTTCCACTATTGAAAGAAAACACCTCAGGGAACACCAGGCTCTTGTTGAACAATTCCTGTTGTATTCCTCAAAATGGTTTGAATCTTGATTTCAAGCAGAGTAATTTTGTGAGATTGTTGGTCCAGAACAAACCCTGCCCACACACTCCCTTAAATACCTGCAAAGTTGTGGCTCAGCTCTGCTCCATGCTAAAGCTATCAGAGCTTTCCTGAAGAGATAACAGACTTCAGATGCTGGTATGTCGAGTCAAACACACCCTAATACTTCCATGAACAATACACCACTCTCTGAAAACCAACAAGAACCATCCTGAACAGTAATTATTTACCTTTCTAGCACCAAATCTGGTGAACTTTATATATGTTGAATTCTGTGCACAGTATAAGAATGGCCTGCAACTAGTGAACTTGGAGGAATGAGAAGTGAGATTGGACTGTGAACCAAAAAACCTTTCTGAACTTACACACACATTACACACACGTGCACTTAGAATTAGAAGGGGGGTAAGCTATCAAGCTTTTCTGAAGAGATAACAGACTTCAGATGCTGGTACGTTGAGTCACCAAAACACTAATGCTTCCCTGAACAACACACCTCTATCTGAAAACCAACAAGAACCTTCCCGAGTGGTAAATATCAACAAGACATAATATCATGTAACCGTTGTGTTTGTGTCATTGGAGAATTCCCTTTCCATTCAATCAGAATTAGAGTTTTGGGTGCCATATTTGAGAAAAGATGTGCTGGTGTTGGAGAAGGTCAGAGATGATTTACTGGAATGATATCAGGAATGAAAGGGTTAGTGAATTGTCGACTCTTTGACTACTAGTTGGAGTACAGAAAGGTAAGGGGGACCTCAGAGGCATTTCAAATGCTGGAAGGCTTGGACAGAGTACATATGGCAAAGATGTTTCCCATGGTTGGGGATTCTAGGACAGGAGAGCATAATTTCAGGATAAAAGGGTGTCAATTTAAAACAAATGTGGAAAATTTGATTTTGTCAGTGGGTCGTGAAACCCAGAGATTAACAGATATTTGATACATCAAGGAATTAAGGGTAACGGGGAGAGTGCTGGGCAGTGGGGGTGAGTGGAAGAATGGTGGAACAGACTCAACGGGCCTACTTCTGCTCCTATATCTTGTGATCTATATCCTGCTGGAGATCTAGTGAACCCTCCTCTTGTATTCCATTCTTAGAAAACATTCTGCATTGTGGTTTTATGTCACGTGAACCCATTTCCGATTGAATTCCATGTTACAAATAACCCAATGCAAATTCCGCATTAGGAGGACTGCAGCTTCCTCATTTTAAAAATTGTTATGGAGCAGCTCAAATGAGATTTCTTGCTTCTTTTTTTGAAAGGGTTAAAATAGAATCAAATAAAATAGGAGAGGGAAAAGCAGAAGAATTTATGTACAAGTGGGAATCAAAATTAATGGTTGGTGATAAAGATACACAATTTTTGAAACATTTGATTAATATATGGAATAAAATAAATTATGAAATCGGTGTAAGTGGATGTCTTTCTTTCTTTGGCTTGGCTTCGCGGACAAAGATTTATGGAGGGGTAAATGTCCACGTCAGCTGCAGGCTCGTTTGTGGCTGACAAGTCCGATGCGGGACAGGCAGACATGGTTGCAGCGGTTGCAGGGGAAAATTGGTTGGTTGGGGTTGGGTGTTGGGTTTTTCCTCCTTTGTGTTTTGTCAGTGAGGTGGGCTCTGCGGTCTTCTTCAAAGGAGGTTGCTGCCCGCCAAACTGTGAGGCGCCAAGATGCATGTTTTGAGGCGATATCAGCCCACTGGCAGTGGTCAATGTGGCAGGCACCAAGAGATTTCTTTAGGCAGTCCTTGTACCTCTTCTTTGGTGCACCTCTGTCATGGTGGCCAGTGGAGAGCTCGCCATATAACACGATATTTGGAAGGCGATGGTCCTCCATTCTGGAGACGTGACCTACCCAGCGCAGTTGGATCATCAACAGCGTGGATTCGATGCTGTCGGCCTCTGCCATCTCGAGTTCCTCGATGTTAGGGATGAAGTCGCTCCAATGAATGTTAAGGATGGAGCGGAGACAACGCTGGTAGAAGCGTTCTAGGAGCCATAGGTGATGCCGCTAGAGGACCCATGATTCGGAGCCGAACAGGAGTGTGGGTATGACAACGGCTCTGTATACGCTAATCTTTGTGAAGTTTTTCAGTTGGTTGTTTTTCCAGACTCTTTTGTGTAGTCTTCCAAAGGCGCTATTTGCCTTGGTGAGTCTGTTGTCTATCTCGTTGTTGATCCTTGCATTCGATGAAATGGTGCAGCCGAGATAGGTAAACTGGTTGACCGTTTTGAGTTTTGTGTGCCCGATGGAGATGTGGGGGGGCTGGTAGTCATGGTGGGGTGCTGGCTGATGGAGGACCTCAGTTTTCTTCAGGCTGACTTCCAGGCCAAACATTTTGGCAGTTTCCACAAAACAGGACGTCAAGTGCTGAAGAGCTGGCTCTGAATGGGCAATTAAAGCGGCATCATCTGCAAAGAGTAGTTCACGGACAAGTGGATGTATATCACCCAGAATTGCTTTGATTCAAATTCCTCGTATCTTTTTCAGTGGATCTTCAATTTCTGGATAGTTGGTTTTGTAAGGGGATTATAGATGTTGAAGATTGTTATGAAAGAGGTCAATTAATGTCATTTGACCAACTGAGAAATAAATATCATATAACTTATCGCAATTTCTTTTGCTATTTCCAACTAAGAGCATATTTGAAGGATAAGTTAGGACCAACCATGTTGTACTGAAATAGAACTCCTTATAAGAGGAAGTGTTAAAAAAAATTATTTGATGATGTCCTCTTTATTACAAGTAGGAACTTTTAAATGAGAAGTTCATAAGTTGAGACAAAGGTGGGAAATGGATCTGAATATTGTAATTGATTGGCAAATATATATATCCATATAAGGATCTCAATGCAAGATATAAATAAGTTCAGTATAATTGTTTTTACATCAGTCATGTAGCAGTTGTCAGCAAGGAATTTATCTGAAAGCTGCACCTGGAGTCAGGTGACTCAGGCTGTTGGATTTGAAAAGCTCCTCAGGAAGCTGATTTGGCAATAGAGATCACGTGATCCAGGGGAATTGTATTAATTCACTTCAACGCAGCATTTTGGATCTATTGACCAGAGTTCCACACTGCAGCAGTGAGGAAGGAATTCACGACTAGTTTTTCTTCTTCAGTTACTTCTTTCACCAGTGAAATTGAATAGAATAAAATCAGAATTATCAGATCAATGTTTTAGGTGTGGAGAAGATGTCGCAACTTTCTTGCATTAAACTTATTTTTGTCCTAATGCAAGATCTTTTTGGGGAGAATTACAATATTAATGGAACAAGTTATAGGAGATGTTTTTCCGCAGAATCTGACCTTATTTTTATTAGGAAATATTGAAGGAACAAGGCCCAAATTAAATCTATTAATATATCAATTGAAATTTGTTAAATTAACGTTAGCGGTGATGAGGACATGTATTGCACTTACTTGGAAATAAGATATACATATATTTTTAGGGATGCCAAGATGACATGCAAATATTCAAGGTTGTATTCCTTTGGAAAAAGATTACAAATAGCTTGAGAAATATATATTCTATGCATTTGCAAATTTGGCACCTGAATATTCAAATATAAGGCTTCAATTTGTAATAATGCCCTTTCCATCCCTCTAGACATGTGAGATTCTCCTCTTAGTTAATTTGTAACTAAGAAGTCTCCTGTTGGTGACTTCAAGAGAGGAACCCACGCAGGCTGCGGGCTTCTGGACATAGCAGTCAAGGAACTCACACCAGGCTGTGGAATGCTAGAGACTGGGTCTAAACTGGCTAAAAGAGTGTCAGGTATCAGTCCTGGGATACGAGTGAGTGCTAAATGGTTCCTAATTATGTCAGAGGTTCAAAACTGGAGCTCACATTGCCAATGACTTGGATGGTCTGTGAGCATTGAAAGAGAATCCACAGACCCTCAGTGACTTGGCCCAGGGTTTGAGGTGGTGGGGGGGGGGTGGAAAGCACTCAGTCTTTCTCTGACTGCAAGAGGCTTTTCAGGCAATTTCTGCCAGAGGTGAGTCTGTCTGCCTTATGGCAGGAAAAAAACAATTTTCACTTTTCTGGCACTTTTTAATTACATGACAGTAAATTGTCTCCTGAAATAGAGATAGAGGTTCAAGTTTCAAACTATTACAAACTCCACTCACCAGATTATACATCTTCCCACTTTTTTTTTGGAAGGACACCATTGATTTTATCACAACTCCTCTGCTGCATCTCTCCTGTGACAGATTATATATTTTACATTGTATATAGAGATGTTTTTGAAATAGATGGATTGGAGGAGTCGTTTAGGTCACAAGCAAACACATACACTGCACAAAACAGCTCTTATTTAAAATGCAAGAGCTTTGCTGAGAGTGAGTCATTCAGGCACCAAGAGCCTTTGCAAAGACAAAACAAGGAGACTGTTTTACTAAAGAATATCAAAAGCAGGTGTAAATGGATTATTGTTTTTAAAGCAACAGATGAATGGACTCAGAAGTTTGGGTCCAGTGCAGTCATCTGGCTGGTACCAGTTTGCTGTTCTAAGAAGGTTTTGCAAGCAGAGAGGAGAGACCAAATAGGCTTTTTCTAAAAAGAATGAGAGAGAGAGAAAGAGAGAGAGAGATAGAGATGGCAAGCTGGCATCTTGTTTTGAAGATGGGTTGTGAGTTCTCAGTTCAGCCTGTTGAAAAACTTTGTTGTCCATACAAGAGGAAATGGCTGGCGAGAAATTATGTTTTACCTGAAATAAGGGAAACAAAAGGAGATCAATGGTGCCCTGCAGAAGAGGTTATCATTTGGAATATCCTGATTGGTCAAGTTTCTTTGGCAAGACACCAAAGTGGCTGATCAGAGGGAATCAGTTTATGTGTGTCCAATGAGCAGGAAATCCCTCTCTGAAACCAACAAGAACTTTCCTGGAGGGTAAATATTTACTTTTAAGCACCAGAGCTTGGTAAAAATTCATAAATGTTGAATTCTGTGCACAGTATAAGAATTGATAGACACTGGTGAACTTGGAGTTGTGTCAAAGAATTTTATGCACATTAAATGCACCTGCGCTTAAAATTAGAAAGCGGTAATGGAAGGCTGTTAATAGTGATAAGTTAAAGTTTGATCCTGTTTTTTTTTGTTTAAAGAAAATTAAAAACAATGTTTGTTTAAGAATGAATGGTGTTATTGTTCAAAATATTCCAGAGATCGAAAGTATTCTTGGACTGAATAGACATCTGGGCCAAATGGCTATTTAAGGACAATCTGTACATGATTGTACGTCCTAAAGTACAATGACTACTTCTATCCAGTAAATATTGTTAAAGAGCAAGAATAGACAATACAATCACATAAAATTCCCATCGATACAGCACATGTGTTAATACACAAAACAATCACACCTCCTTATCGGTCAGGAAGTGTCTACACTTCCCAAGGAGGCTGAGGAGGTCAAGGCCAATGGCTCTCATCCTGAGATTTTACAGGAGCGCTGTTGAGTCTCCTGTCTGGCTGCACCATTGGATGATCTAGTTGCTGTAAAGCATCAGACAGCAATAATGCAGAGTGGTGAGGATCACTGGGGTCTCCCTTTTTCTGTAGATGACATTCACTAGGAGTGTTGTTCAAATCGGACTCAAGGAATAGTGCAAAGATCATTTTGAACTAGTGAACAGCATCTTTAACCACGTCAATCATCAAAATCAGGACTTATAAGCTGGGGTATAGCTTCTTCCCACAGGCTGTGAGATGGTTGAAAAGTATCCTGTAAGTGCGAGAATCTCCCAAATATTTATATATGTAGCAGCTACTTCAATAGAGCTACTAAAGCAACACACACACACACACACACACACACACACACACATACCAGGTTTGCCAACACAAGACTGCTTTATTCATTCTTTACAGGTTTCTTCTATTTACAGCGTGTCCCGGGCTCCATGGGTCAAGGTGCGACATCATTTAAGAGTTTGCTGCAGATCCACGGGACCACAGATTTAAATTAAGTCCTGTGAGTGTCCCGTACCTTCCGGCAGGGGAAATCACAGATCAACGTGCCCTTTCTCGGCACGCAGCACCACGTGCATGCGGTCAATTAAATGGATGAGTTCCCAGCTGTCTGCCTTATGATTTCATGTGCCCGCCAAAGAACCTTGCCCTCTCGGCCCGCTACACAGCTGCTACACCCCCCCAGAACCGTCGCCAGAAAGTAAAACACCAGCTGCATGCACCTTAGGTGGACACCCTCATTGTCTGGGCTGGTGGCACTGAATGGGTGAAGCGGGATCCACATGGGCAGGGTTGTGTCTGTCCAAACTAAACAGCTGTGAATGTTCCCTAATGTCCAAAGTATACTCAAACCTATCCTTCTTCACCACGCAGAAAAAGCCCTCATACGGTCATTGTAACAGCACCCCTGGGTCCTGTCTGCGCACAAATATAAAATCAGCGTCCAGGAGTGGTGGGGCACATTCTGTTAAGGGGATCCAAGCCAATTGGTAGGAAGAGCTTTGCTGATCACGATACCATGTCGAGCTGCTGAAGGATGTTCAGATCAGAGTTGGTTGAAAAATGAATGTCCCATGAAACTGTAAGGACCAGACCATAAACCATCTCTGCGGACAATGCAGATATATCTTGCTTTGAAGCTGTGCGCATTCCCAAAAGAATGCATGGCAACTCATCAACCTAATTGGGACCAGTGAGTCGGGCCTTAAAAGTGGACTTCAGTTGCCGGTGGGAACGTGGGTGAATTGTGTTCCATGGACTGAGTTAACGTGGGAAAACCAAATCTGGCCATCCAGTTGACGATGATTGCTCTGGCCCTTTTGTCAGTGTCACTGGATGGCAACGGGACGGCCTCTGGCCAGCACGTGAAATGTTCTACAACTGTTAGAATGTATCTCATGTTGTGAGATTCTGGCAATGGTCCAAGCAGGTCCACATGCACATGTTCCAACTGCCTGCATACTGTCAGTAAATGTTGAAGAGGTGCCTTAGTGTGGCACTGAATTTTGGCAGTGAGGCAGGAGATAGTCGTACAAATCCATTGCATGATGCCTTTTCTCAGTCCATGCTATACATATTTATTTGACATGTGCATGACAGATGTTCTGATAGACAGATGAGATAAGCTGTGTATCTGGTCAATGAGGTGTTTCCTCCAAAATGCAGGAAACATTGGTCTAATGTAGCCCAAAAACATGTCACAAAGTAAGGTTGGCCACCCAGTTGTGCTGCCCCCTGCTGTATGTCCAGGTTAGTAATGGCCGTACTGTTTGCCTGAATATCGGGGTCCATTGCCTGGACACAGGCTAATTCAGGAATATCAATGTAACACTGAATATGATATTCAGTCGGTCTGGACAGAATATTCGTGATGCCATTGTTTTTACCAGATGTTATCCAAGTAGATGTAAGGGAACTCTAAATCTCTGCCCAAAGTGTCTATAACCCGCTGGCAAGTTTGAACAGCATTCTGCAACTCAAGAGGCATCCAAAGACATTCAAAAAGCCCAGAAGGGATAATAATCACCATTTTAGGAATATCTTCCTTATGGATGGGATCTGATGGTTTCTCATGACAAGATCAACCTTGGAGAAAGCCCAGAAATTGTGCAGATGGGAGGCAAAATCTTGCATATGAGGGACGTTAAGACAGTGGGTCTTAACCTGAGATATGGTCTGTTGGCCTTCATAAATCATAGCATAGACTAGAGTATAGCTGGAAAGTGATGCTGCAACTGTTTAAGGCATTGGTGAGGCCAGGTTTGGAGAATTGTTTTCAGTTCTGTTCTTCAAATATAGGAATGAAATAGATAAGGTGGAGAGGGTGCAGAAAAGATTTACAAAAATGTTACGTGGCTTACAACATCTAGAGTACAGAGAAAGATTAAGGAGACAGCGACTTTATTCATTGGAACGTAGACGGATGAAGGGGGTTATGATAGAGGTATTCAAAATTATGAAAGGAATAGATAGACTGGATGTGAGTAGACTCTTTCCCCTGAGGGCAGTGGTGGTTGGAACAAGAGGGCCTGATTTCAAAGTAAGGGGCAAATTTTAGGAGGAATGTGAGAGGATGTTTCTTCACTCAGAGAGTGGTGGCAGAATGGAATGATCTTCCAGAAGAGATAATTGCGGCAGGGTCTTTTCTGTCATTTAAGAGAAGGTTGGATGTGTACATGGATATGAGGGGGTTGGAGGGATATGGCCAGAGTATTGGAGGGGAAAACTAGTGCAGTTGTTCATGTGAACTGGCATATACTTGAAGGGCCGATATGGCCTGTTTACGTGCTGTAAACTGTCATATGGTTATATGTGCTGGGCTCCACAGTACAAGGTGGGACCTCATTAAGAGTTTGCTGCCAGTGGATTTGAATTAAGTCCCGTGAGTATCCCAAGCTTCCCGGCAGGAGACTCCAAAAATCGAAAAGATGAATTAACTATTTCCATGAGCCCTCCCCTTTTACGTCTATTTTTCTAAACCCATTCCATGATCTTGACATATCCACTTAACCCAACCCATATTTCTTCTCCCATTCAAAGCACTCAGTAATACACCAAGGCAGTAAAATAAAAACTCAATGCTGGGAATACTCAGCAGATCATCTACTGGAAAAAATAATCAGAGTTAAAACCTTCAGGTCGATAACCTTTCACTGGGATTCAGAAAGATGATCAAATAAACCTGATTCTCTTTGCTGAGAAAAAGAAGAGGGGAAATAACAAATTGAATACGTGGGATGAAAAGCCCGAGCAGCAGAAATGGCAGTGGTGCTGGATGAGTGGAGTCGACTCGTTGATCAACACATCCGTCTGAATGGAGGGGTAAAGGATAAACAAGACAAACACGATGCCGTCACAGTGAGGTTCAATACGACAGCTGCAGAGAATCTGAAATGAAGGAATGGTGAAAATACTTGTTTTTGGATCAATGTGACAAATTTTGAGCTCACAAAAGAAAACAAAATTGATTTGCTCTGCCAGAACTGTCTAGATCAAGGGGCACAATAAAATAGTCCAGAAGCCAACATTATGAAATTGAACAGCCAAGTTATACAAATCGGCAGCAAGAGATAAAACACAGTTACATAATTCCATGAAAGTGGTGTCACAGGACGAAAGGGTTCTAAAGACAGCTTTTGTCATCTTGGTCTTCATTAATTAACGGATTGAAAATAGGAGTTGGGAAGTTATGGTGAGGTTTGATAAGATGTTGGTGAGGCCAAATTTGGAGTATTGTGTGCAGTTCTGGTCGCCTAGCTACAGGAAGGGTATTAGTAAGATTGAAAGAGTGCAGAGAAGATTTACCAGGAGTTGAGCTACAGGGAAAGGTTGAACAGGCTGGGATTTTATTCCTTGGAGTCTCGAAAAATGAGTAAGAGATTGCTTAAAGTGGAATATGAATGGGAAAAAAGGCTGAGAAAGACTGCAGTCGACCCAATTGTGAAGGAAAAATGTTACTTGAAAAAAATTGTAATTGGCCCATTTCCTCTGGAGTTATGAAACCACGCACAGAACAAGTCAATGACGTACGATTAAAACAGTGGTTTTCAAACTTTTTATTTCCAATCACATTCCACCTTAAGTAATCCCTTACTAACAGAGCTCTTCTGGCACAAGGATTAAGTGGAATATGATCAAGGGGGTGGGGGTGTAGAGGAGGAGTTTGAAAATCACTGCTCGAGATGAAAATGTTTCTCCATCTCTGTTTTAAGCAGACATCCTTTTATTCTGTGGTTTTGCCCACTGGTCCTAAACTCTCGCACGACTGGCAAAATCCTCTCTCTCTCCAGCCCTTTCACTCGTCATCAGATTTCAATGAGGTCCTGCCTCATCCTTCTAAACTCAGGTGAGTACAGGCCCAGAACCATCAAATGCTCATCAAACATTATTCCTCTCATACCCAGGATCATTTTTGCAAACAACCTCTGGGCATCACATCCTCTCTTAGAAATGGGGCCTAAAATTACTAGATCAGGACAACCAGAAGGTGGTCACGGGAGGGAAGACAGCAGCAGGGCTGCCTAGAGTCCACGGATTTGATGGTGTTCAAGGAGTCAGCTGAGGGGAGCGGGGATTGTCGTGGAAGAATGGCATCGGAAAATGACGTGAGAAGACACCTC
Source organism: Narcine bancroftii (assembly GCF_036971445.1). Lineage (NCBI taxonomy): Eukaryota > Metazoa > Chordata > Chondrichthyes > Torpediniformes > Narcinidae > Narcine > Narcine bancroftii. The sequence goes on from NW_027211852.1 coordinate 530,102, forward strand.
TCCCTGACTGAACTGTTCAATACTCGAACTGTAGTGACTTTTTTGACTTTATTAATATTTTGAACAGTAATTTACTACAGTAGGATTCTGGAAATGAAGAAAGGAAAAAAGCAGTGTTGGGCACTGCCAGTTGCCCCAATAATCACAGAGACAAAGAATGAGGGGAACGATAGGCTTTATTACACACAAGACTGCAGGCCCGGGTCCAAGTGAGGGAAGTGAAGGGATGGAAGAAATGTCTCGACCTTTATGGCCGGGTCAAAGGGGAGGAGTTCAGGGAGGAGTCTAGGAGAGGATGTCATCAGGAGGGTGGGCCATCCCATGCCTGTACTGGTAAGTACATACAATACCATTTTATTACCAGCAACTTAGAAAAAATCTAGGTTTTCAACCTGTTAAAAGTGCAGAAGAAGCAAGGCCGACCTTCCAGAAGGAACCTCAGGACAAGTTAGACATGGATCCGAATCCTCAATGTGGAACTCGGGAGAAGCTGGAAGAAACATCCACATCCTCTGCGCTTCCGCAGACGCAAGATGTCAAGTTCTTTGGCCTGGCGGCGGGCCAGGAGGGGTGCGAGGTCTGCCGGAAAATATTGAATGTTCAGATCCTGTAAAATTATTTTTGGAAATGGGTTCCAGAGATGTTGGGAGTCGAGTCTTTTGAGATCGGGCTCATAGGTCGTGAAGGAGAAAACCTTTACTGGGTCAAATGTCAAGAGCGGTTCTTTTAAGATTTTGTGATATCAGGATAGAGAAATTATATTGTGGCTTGCAGTTCAGAAAGTTGCCTTGATCAAAGCCCTACGATGTATCAAGGCAATAGGGTTTTATTTTAAGCTGATTTAAGTCAGGAGATCATTAAGTGATGGAAAGAGTTTAATCTGGTCAAAGCAGTGCTGTGGAAGAAAGGGTATAAATTTACTTTTTGGTATCTGATGATATTTAAGGTGATTTATGGGCGAGATCAGTCTCAATGTTTTGTGAGTCCATATGGTGCATTATCTTTTGCAAATTCCTTCCCAGATTTGAAGGAATCGATGGGGAAAATGCCTGAGGATAAGATTGGGAAGGGAATGGGAAAAAGAAGTTGGAATCAGAATCGGTGAGTGATGTTGAAGATGAAGCTCAAGCTCAATGTGGCTGTTATCAATGGGATGACTGATGGATTTTAATGTTCGGTTGGAGGGGTGATGGTTGACTCTACTTCTTCTAAAGTCATCTGCCACTCGTGGAATTGACTGCACCTGGTCCACAGAGGGGGGTCTGACTCTTGGGCTCTTAGGTTTTTACATTTTTTACAGGGGTTTCTTATTGTTTGAAAGGGGGGGGTTGGGTTTTTTTTAATTTATATCTAATTATAATTGCTCTGTGAAGTGCCAATCTCAGGAGGAAATTAAGTTATGGCTCATTTAAACTTTGTGACCTTTAATGTTAAATGACTTAATAATGTGATGAAAAGGAAGGGAATATTGGCATATATAAAGAAAATGAAGGTTGATGTTGCCTTTTTGCAAGAAACTCGTTTGTCTGAGAAAGAACATATGAAATTGAAAAGAGATTGGGTCGGACATGTTTTTGCATCTTCATTTAATTCGAAAGCTCGAGGTGAGTTGCTACTTTGGTTCATCAGAAGTTACCGTTACAGTTGGAATCATTCTCTGCCACATCGGGTCGAGAGCTGTTGGTGAATTGTAAAATTTTTGCTGAAGCATGGACTTTGATGAATGTTTATCCACCCAATGAAGATGATGAAGATGTTATTTCTGAAACTTCTTTGAATCTGGGTCAAGCTCATGAAAATATTTTGGTTGGTGGGGATTTTAATTGAGTGTTGGATAAATTTCCAAAAACTGTACAAAGAACCAAAATAGCAAAATGTATGTTAGACTCAATGAAAGATTTGAATTTGGTGGAAATCTGGAGGAAGTTAATTTTGACAGAAAAAGAATTTTCTTTTTATTCACCCAGACATGATCCTTTTTTGAGAATCGACTTTTGCTTAACATCAGCACAATTACAGGGTAGATTTATACATGCAGAGTATAAGAGTAGGAATTGTCTGATCATTCTTCATTGTTAAGTAGAAGTACACAATCCTTTATCCGGACATCTAAAATCCAGAAAGCTCCAAACACCAGCAAGTGGGGAGAGAGACGGCAAAGGTGGAGGAAAAACGGCAGCATGACTGGAAGGGGGTGTGGGTGGATACAGCAGCACGATTCGGGTGGGCTTAAGTCTGGCTTTCCAAAATCAAGAAAAATCTGAAATTCAGAACACAGTGACCCCCCCTCCCCCCAAAAGGGTTCTGGATAAAGGATTGTGCACATGTTCTGGTTTGCATAATGTTGAGACTCTTATCGGTGAAGATTTAATGGGATGTTATTGAAGTAACTAAACTTTCTAAGTTATATCAAAGACCATATTCAGTCTCATTTTCAAATTAATACATATTTAGTACAAAGTAAATTTGTTTTGTGGGATGCTTTAAAAGCTTATTTAAAAGGTCTGATAATCAATTATTCTGCAAGAATTAAGATATAGCATTTGGCAGAGAGCCAACATTTGGAGAAGGATATAACAATGTTAGAAAAGGAATTCCAACGAAATTCAAATGTGGATAAAAATACTTTTTTGATTCAGTTGAAACTGTTATAATATAATGCAAACATATTAATATGAAAAATTAATATAATGATCCAAATAGCGTTATTATGAGTAAGGAGAAAGAGCGCATAAGGTTTTCGCTCAGCAATTAAAGACTGAACAGGCATCAAGGACAATAAATGTGATAAGAAATAATACAGGACTCACTTTTGAACCTCAGGAAATGAATGATGAATTTCACTCATTTTATCAGAATTTATATTCTTTTGATGAAAGTCAGGATGAGGAACGTGTTGAGTCTTTTTTAGGTAGTTTGGAGTTATCGGTTTTGGACGATAAAGATAGGACAGAATTGGAAGTTCCTTTCAGTGATTTAGAAATTGAAGAAGCAATATTGAATATCACGTGGAGAAGATGGGTGTACAGGAGGGTTTTATAAAGAATTTATTCAAGTCTTGTCTCCTGTTTTGATGGATGTTCTTAAACAAGCTACAGAAGAGCAAAATCATTTCCAGAATTCTTTTCTAGAGCTCGACATAGTTATTGCAAAAAAGAAAGAGCCCCATTGAAAGTTGCCTCATATCGACCAATAGCTTTATAAAATGTAGTTTATAAGATAGTAGCTAAGGTATTGGCCAATAGACTTGCAAAATATTTATCACGTTTAATACATGTTGATCAAGCAGGTTTCATTAAGAATAGATTTTCTTCTCAAAATATTGTTAGACTGTTGATGTTAATTAATGTGTCAAGACATTGTTTGAATCAATCAGTGATAGTGGCATTAGATGCGGAAAAAGCCTTTGATCGAGTTGAAAGGAACTTTTTATTTAAAATACTTGAAGATTTAAGCTTGGACCTTTTTTACCTGGTTGAGTTAAAGCCTTGTATAAAAATCCTTTGGTGAGGATGGTGACAAATGGACAAATTTCAGATACGTTTAATTTAACATGCTCCACAAGGCAAGGTTGTCCTTTGTCACCATTGGTGATAGAACCACTAGCCCAAGCTATAAGACAAATGATAAAATTAGTGGGATTAAAATAAAGGAAGAGAATATAAGGTTCCTTTGTACCAATATATTTAACAAATCCTCAGTAATCGTTATGACATCTACAAACCTGTTTGGTACAATATGGAGAAATGTCTGGTTATAATCGGGATAAGAGGAACATATTACCAATTACAGAGGAAGATTATCCTGCTTGTAAACAGATTACACAGCTTAGATGGACTAAGAAAATTAAATATTTAGGGGTAATGGTTGATGCAGATTATCAACATTTATGTAAGTTGAACTATATATCTCTATTGATAAAATTCAAGCTGATTTAATTAAATGGAAAGATCTTCCTTTGACAAGAATGGCACATGTGAATTGTATTAAAAATGAATATTTTTTCTTGAATTTAATATCTTTTTCAATCAATTCCATGTTTGAGTCAAAACATATTTTTTTAAAGAGTTATGGAGCAATCAGAATATTTTTATAGAAAGGTTCATTGGCTAGAGTATTGTTGCAAAACTTAACATGGCAATATGCATTAGGGACGACAATGGCCTCATTTTCAGAATTATTCATTAAATTATTAGTTAATTATCAGTTAAAATTTATTAATATGATGTTTGATGTTAATCAACCTCCACACTGCGCTAAAGTGTTATTAGCACAGATTTCTCATTCTATTATACATCAATGTATATTTAGATGGACTCCTCGTCTTTTGCATTATAATAATGTGCCAGTATTATGACATTTATGTGATACTTGGTATAAAAGAAATCTGGCAATAGGAAATGGAGATAAGGTTTTATTACAAATTCCATTATATCAGGATAAATACATATCCTTCTCAATGAATAATCTCAGTATTTAAAGATTTGCCAGATGAAAGGTATTCAAGTGTTAGCAGATTGTTTTGAAGATGGGATATTTTTTTATTATGTTAGGCTTCGGGAAAAAATTGAGGTACTGTTAAATTCTTTGCTTGCATATTTTCAAGTACATGCTCCAGTAGTGAAGAATTTTGGGCGGGAATCGAACATGCCTAAGTTAACTAAATTTAAAAATTTAATTGTAAATGGGTCAGAAAGGGATTTATTTCAGAAATGTATTCTTTGTTGCAACAGAAAATGGCTAAACTGGATTGAGATAAATCAAATCTTAAATGGGAGAAAGATTTATCCTTAGAATTATCCCAAGAAGGATGGACTACTATGTGTGAACATAGTGAGACTAAATTTGGTGAACTATAATTTTCAACATCAGTTGTATTAAATGCCGGAAAAGTTAAAAAGATATGGATTTAGTCATTCGGATTTATGTTTTAATTGTGGGACTCAAATTGGTACTTTTTTTTCAATTCTGTCTGGTTGTGTGATAAAGTAAATCTTTTTGGATAAAAATTAGAGAGTTTAAGGCGGATATATTAGAGACTACTTTAATGGTAGATCCACTGCTTTTTTTTAAATGGGGTATATTACAACTTTAACAATGGGTTTAAGAATGGATAAATCTCCAATTAAGTTTATTCGGTTCGCATTAGCATTGGTTGGGAAATGTATTGTTATTACGTGGAAAAAATGATATGGATTTAAATATGAATCTTTGGCAAAATGAAAGCTTGTATTTGTTTGGAAAAGATAACGTAATTTATGTGATAATTTTTTTTTTAATGTGAAAATATGGTCTAAAATTTACAGTCTTTTGATTCTCTTCCTTCTTAAAGAGTGGAGTAACATTTATAATTTTCCAGTGCAGACTTGGAAGACAAGGGTAGATGGACTTTAAACATGAACATGGTGAGTAATTAGTGAAGCTATTCATTCAGATATGCTGCTCACAACTAGGTAATTCCAAAAGACCTAAGTTATAGGGTTCCACATGAGAGACGAGGCCAATAGCCGCAGAGATCAAGACAAAGCAGAATCATACACACCATTACTACCAAGATTTACATTAGTGACATATCAGAGTCAATGCGATACTTTAAGATGAGTTACAGCACAGTAACAGACCCTTTAGGCCCACAAACCTGTGCCTCCCAATTCACCTTCAACCCCCCCATACTTTTTGAACAGTGGGAAAAATCTGGAGGCCCCTCCCCCACCCCAGAGAAAACCTAAGCACACACAGGGAGAACATAGAAACTCCTCACAGAGAGAGCAGGATTTGAACCCCATCCCTATCACTGGCAGTGCAACAGAGTTGCGATTGTGCCATCCACTGTCGAACCATGTTGGACAGGAAAAAACTCAAATCAAGAAACTCAATAAATGGACAGCATCAATATTTTGTGAGTTGGTACGGATTAGTCCAGATTTTGAGAAAAGATGGATGGAGAGTACTTTGTAACAACGTAATGACAGTCAGTAGAAAAGAAGCCACAGCGAGCTTGCATGGGAGCCAGGAAGGGAAATTAGCCACTTTATTGAAATGGAAGCAAGAGAATAGGCTCAGGAGAAAGAACCCATGTGAGAGAAATTCTGGTTCATGAGCAAGTCACAAAAACCCAATGATGCCTTCCAAAGTGCATTCCGATTTGGGAATACGAGGCATTCATCTCGAATTATTTCTCCAGTTTGGGCATTTTGGATCATTAATATTCCCCGGTATTCTTAAAAATCTGATGATGAGGTGTTACATGTGTTGCTATGAGGTGTAACTATGCAGCTCGTATTTGCACAGCAGATATAATAAGGGATCCACCCTTCCCCCTCTCCTTCATAGTGTCTATTTAAGACAAACATAATCTGCAAAGAAATGATGATGAGATCACGAGATGTAGCAGTAGAACTTCATTCATCTTTTAATTTGATCGTCTAAACAAGTTTTAAAAAATTACAGAGCAGTGAGGGTCTGGGATGCATTGCTGGGGTGGAGGTGGGGGCTGGTACAATGAGGACATTCAAAAGACTAAGATACATGGATGGAAAAATAATAGAGGGTAATGAGTGTGAGGTAGGGAAGGGTTAGATTTGTAATGGCACTGATATACCATCATTTACACACAATTAAAGAATACCCTCACTCGTTTCCTCCAGAAGACAATGCAGTCGACCTTCTTTATCCTCCTCAGACACAACATTGCATTCTTCAACTCCCCAAACACCACCCAACCAAGCCCCTTTGACCTTCGCATTGGTTCAGTGCCACATGGTGATCCTGACCCTCTCTCTCTACTCCTCCTGCATCCGAGATCCATCACCCATATACTGACGCTTAACACTCGAACACATGGGCTAATCCTCCAGCGATATGCTTCAATTACATTAATCAGTGGCAACTGGCACCGTTCCCAAAGCAGGCAGATGCATCACCATGACAGCCCCCTTCCCCCCCCACCCCACCACCCCACCTCCAGCCTCCGATCCATGCAAGGAGGCGACTGAATGGAACTTTCCCCAGTGTAATGGTCTCGAGGGTTGACAGTTCAGCCTGATCTCGTATGATACTGGAAGACAGGTGATGCAGGGGTACGACTGGTCCTCTGGCTATGGCCCTGATGCAGAACGTGGACATTCGAAATACACTGGCTTCAACCTGTTGATGGAAACAGTGTTACCTTTTCCATTCCTGTCAATCACAAAACACTATGGATGGTGTCATAAGACCTGGAAAGAACCATCGTAAATGGGTTAGAGTGGTTTACGAACAACATCATGTCAAAGAAATACACGAGAACACTGTTGTCAATCATTTGGCACATCCACTGGAGATGATGCTGCCACATAGGAAAACTTCAGAGTAATCTCATTTTCTCGAAGACGGTCAAGATAACTGACCTGTTCATGAGCACTGTGTCTGGACTCAGATTCACAAACTCACCTGGCAAGGTCAGCATACAGCCATAGACTAGCTCGACCACTAAACATCCATGATCTGCTCAAAGAGCTGTAGTCACGCAAAGGAGAACCATGGGCAAACGTTCGCTCCATGTCGATGATTTGCCACCTGCTGTCAACGGTGCTTTCGATCGTCAATGAAAACGCTCAAAGAAGCTGTTGGCCTGAAATGCTTCGCCGTAATTCAGGTAGTGCCCAGAAAATCAGTGAGAGCTCGGACCAATGCTGACTAGAACTGAGACCCTCGATCTGTTGTAATAGTGCCCAGAACACCAAAAGATGGAATCCAATAATCCACAAACGTCCAAGCAATTGTCTCTGCAGAGATGCCGATGATAGGAATTTCATCCTTCCACCTGGTAGTCCTGTCCTCACCCGTGAGCAGAGAAGTACATTGCCGAGATGGCGGAAGTGGACCTTGGAAGCCACAAGGTGCACGTGCTGGAAATCGGAATCCAAAACAACAAAATCCCCCAGCTTGAATTTCATGTGCCTGGAGACTTTAGGGCGTGGACCCAGGAAGCAAGTCCTTGCCCATAATCCAACATTCTGTTTTACACGAACCCAGGTAAGATGTTCCTTAACCAGTTTGATTGATGCTCTTCTACCAGGAAGAGATAGATTGTGAAGGGAAAATCTCCTGCCTCATAGCCGCCCACACAAACAGCCTAGTCCTTCCTGTTGGGGGAAAAAAAATCAGACCAACTTTTCAGCCGATTCATCAAGGGTCACATCTTGAAGATGGAGACCAGAGTTGATCTGGTTACACTGGATGAAATCGGGATCAGTGCACCATGCATGAGCCATGGCATCGAAATTTATGTCAGTGGTTGTATGTAATGTCGCACCTGGATTGGGCACCAATTTGCTTTCTCTCAGATGTCATGTGTGTCCGATGAAAATTGAAGGATGAAGTGCAAGTGCTGAATCTCCCTTGGCAAGTAGAGATACAGTATGCATAAGAGACTGGTGGTCTGTACAAATGGTCAAAGGATGACCTTCCAATAAAAAAGCTGAAATACTGGATTGGAAATTGGGATTCATGAGGGAATTACAAAGAAATATTTCCAAATTGTATTTTCTACTTCAAGCGGAATCTCCAAACCCAGACTTGAATAAATCAAAAGAAAGATGGGAATTGCATTTGGGAACTGAAATTGACCCTTTTTGCTGGTCTGACATTTGTTGGGACAGTAATTAATGTTTTTGATAGATTAGTTAATAATAACTTATTCATCAATTATATTTAATGGCACATCAATTAATTTATTCCTAACTTTTCAAATTCATGTTTTAGATCTGAATCCCATCTTAAAATTGATTGTGGGGAAATGCAAAATTGTATTCCCTTAGCAAATGTGACTTATAATATTAGAACTGGGTATGATACATACTTCAAAATATGGAAAACTTATTTAGATATGGGTTTGGATATCTAATGTTTTCACTTCTCCACCCCACCACCACTTTTCTTTAATCTTAATGGTTGAACCTTATCATGTTGGTTTAATTCTACTATTTTATTAATATCCTGCCTTTCCTTTTGGGAGGGAATAGTTATCACAGGAGCTTTGCACCTAGATCTGTATTTTTTTCTTTTATACTTTTTTTTCTCTTTTCACTTTTATGTACAGTACAACCATTTATTTGTTATTCTATTTTCATCATTATAAGTTTCATTTGGATACGATTCTATTATTATATTGAACTGTATACAAAACTATAAATATTTTTTTAAACTGAAATGTTTCACTGCGCGATAGATAGCTAAGAGTTCTTGGCCAATTGTATGATACTTTGCCTGAGCCAGTGACCATTTGGCTGAAAATAAAATACCAGAGGTTCCAATTGCCCACAGGATCGTTGTTCGAACACTGGTCCCACAGCACTGACAGATGCATCTGTGGTAAGAGAGTAAGGCCTTGGGCGTTTGATGTACAAGCTTAGTGGCATTTGTAAGATCTGTGTTCGCATCATGGAAAGCATACACAAAGTTAAGGTCTTTTTGAAGCAGACATCAGATCCTTTGAGTGGTTCAGCAAGAGGTAATAGAGATGCTGTGGCATTCACCAGGGAACAGCAATAAAAATTCCTCGTACCTAAAAACCATCACAACTGGCCAAACGTAACGGAGGGAGGAAATTCTCAAATTTCATGCACTTTCCATTCATTAGGCAAAATACCATGTTGCATAACTCTAGATCCCAAAAATACAAGATCAGCAGCTCCTGAAACACTTTCCTGGGATTGATCACGATGCCACATTCCTCAAGCCTCGGAAACAATGAGATAAGGTGGCTCTTGTGCTTCTCTTCATCCACACTTACAACCAGAATCTCCTCGATCAACACAAGCACCAAAAAAAATCCCAAGGCCAGTGAGTTCGTGGACCATGAACCACTGGAATGTCTGAGCTGCATTCCATTGACCGAATGGTATTCTCAGAAACTCAAAGATGCCGAACGGGAGCATCACTGCTGTCTTCGTGACATCCGAAGACTCAAATGGAATCTAATAGTAAGCACGTTCTACATCTATTTTAGCAAATACATATTTGCCGTGGAGGTTTGCTGAGAAGTCTTGTAAATTTGGAATATTGTATCAGTCAGGCACGGTGGAATTGTTCAGGCGACAATAATCTCTGCAAGGCCGCCAATCCCTAGTTTTTTTCAGAACCATATGCAACCTTGAAGCCCAGCAGCAGTCAAATCTGTGGACTACGCCCAACTCTTGCCAATCCAATCTTGCGATTTTAAGATAATCTGGGGGTATTAAGACCTGTGTCTCAGACTCTGCCTTTATATGGTGGCTTATTGCATGTCTGTACACTGTTACAATGGGGTCACGAGGCGAGGAAAACACGAGCAAGGCTTGGAAAGGGCAGGAATCAGGGGTTGAAGGCTTGTCAGGCAGCAGATGGCATTGGAAGGACAACAAATGCAGCTCACTTGCATTCAAGAGCTGCAGTCCACACAACAACGTTTTTTCAAATACATCACCGAAAAATGTGACAAGAAATCCACTCCCAAAATGGAATTTGCCACATTTACATCTGAAAAGCCACCCAAAAACATTGCAAGACAGAAATGAAGCATGAGTAACCTGTGGCCATGTTTGAAAAAGAGAATCATTTGTAGCTGAAAGAACACATGACATATTAGAAAGACTATGTTCCTCAGGGGTTGGAGGGACTGGCACCACTCCAAAGTGACAGATAATTTTGGAGTTTTACATAGAGATGGCAAACAAATTACCTACTCCAACAATTGCCTCGAATTGTTTCCATTTTCCTCAGTTGCCTTCGATAATCTCTCTCAAATGAGAACAAGATCCCAAGACAAAAGAACAGAACCAGGCCACCAGGCCCATTGAGTCTGCTCCACAAATACACACTGAGCTACTCTACACTCCTCCCAATTTCCAGCCTTTTCCCCATATCCCTTCATGCCCTCACTAATGAGATACTTGTCTATTTCTTGTTTAAATACTCCCAGTGATCTGGCTTCCACTGCTGTATGAGGCAGCGGTTCCACAGCTCCATGACAATCTGGTGACAGAAGTTCTTCCCAATCTCTGTTTTGGATGGATAACCTCTAATGTTCTTGTCCTCGATTCACCCACCAAGGGATACATCTTACCCGCATCCACCCTGTCTAAACCTTTCAAAATACAAAATGTCTCCATGAGCTTTCTTCTTTAATTTCCGATACCCCAATGAATACAACCCAAGCGCTGTCAAAGACTCCTCATACATTATATTTTGCATTCTGGGAATCATCCTCATCATTCTCCTCTGCACCCTCTCCAAAAACGTCACATCCTTTCTCAGATAGGGGGCCCAAAACTGAACCCAGTACTCAAAATGAGATCCCACCTGTGCCCCATAGAGCTTCATTAACACCTCTTTACGCTTGTACACTATTTCTCTTGATTTGAATGCCCACATAGCATTCGCTTTCTTCATTACAAATTTCACCTGGTCATTAATTTTTAGGTTTCCTTGCACATCCAAGGTCTGAATTTTCATCTCATCCAAATAGTATGCTTCCTGTTTATTTCCACTGCCAAAATGTACAACTGTACATTTCTCGGTGTTAAATCTCATCTGCCATCATTTTGCCCAGTTTCCTAATCTGTTTATATCCTTCTGCAACTTTACGGTTTCTACACTTCCTACTCTGTCCCCAATCTTGGGGACCTCCGCAAATTTGGCCACAAAACCATTTAAACCACAATCCAAATCATTAATTCCTTTTTCCTTGGAATATATCTATCCTGCATTCTTTTTATTACTGCCACATGCCATTCCAGAATCGATCATAACTGAACCTGAACATGTTTATTGTGATGAACGGCTTCTAATAAATGTTCTGGGTTTAATTTTTTAAAATCTCGTTGTGGCTCCTCTTCATCACCTCTTTGGAAGCTGAATTCAAAAAATTTTCCATATATTTTTTCAGCAATAATTCTGTGGTACAGAGGATTATTCATCTTTCCTAGAGGTTAAAATTTGCATTTTGATTTTGTTGTCTCAACTGAACATTGTACAAGGTGAAGGCTGATTAAAATGGATTCCGTAATGATGGCCTTCAAACTTTGCATTATTGCTGTGGCTACACAGCTTGAATGATAAACTGCTGTTTCTACAGGGAATTAACTCATGGAAATGTTCTAAATACATTCATTGGAGATAGACCTCTGTGAAAAGTTTACTGCCCATTGGCAACAATCCTTGAAAAGAGATGAATCATCACCCAACAGAGCAGCCCAGGAATAGGCCATTTGGTGAACAATATCTGTGGTGACCATGATGCTCATTTAACTTAATCCCATCTGTCAGCACATGGTCCATACACATCACCCATTCCTTCTTGTTCATGTGCCCAACCAAATGCCTCTTAAATTATGGTGATTTCACCACTATCCTGGCTGTGTGGGCCCTACCCCCACCGCACTGTGCACAAACCTGCCTCACTTTTCTCCTTTTCCCCCTCTCATGTTCAATATAGGCATCGTAGTATTTTTACATCTCCCACGGGGGCGGGGGAAGAAGAAATCTACCTTCTCCAGGACTACAATAATTGGATAAATTTCAACCAGGCCATCACTCAGCTTCCAATGCTCCAGAGAAAACTATCCAAATTTGTCCAATCACTCCTCAGAGCCAATGCTCTATCCCAAGCAACCCCCTGATAAACTCCTTTTGTCATGCAGCAACTAGAATTGCAGAAAACACTCAAAATGTGGCCTAACCACATTTATACTTCATGCCCTGCTCAATGAAGAATAATTTCTTTAACGCTCTACACTTGTGTTGCCACTTTCAAGGAGCTCGCGCTTGCACCCCAAGATCCCTCATTGCAACACTACTACAAGTCCTCTCAAAGTGCATGGCACTTGTCTCGATTAAACTCCATCTGCCATTTCTCTGCCCACATTTATAAGTCATCTGGTTTGGAAGGGAAAATACGAGGGGAACTGGGTGAATTAACAGGAGAGAGAGAAAAATATGGGGGGGTGTGGGCAGGTTACATGAACTTGGAAAATTCCATATTCATACCATCGATTCACAAATGCAATAAGAGATGGTTCCTCTGGATTTGACATCACCCAGACAATGGAGGAGGCAGAAGACAAAGGTCAGAGTGGGAATGGAATGGAACTTAAAACAGCTTGCGACCATGAGCCAAGATGGCCATTGTGATCCAAGTGGAGGCATTCAGTCAATCTGTCATTTACTCTGGATTGGGTTTCCTGCCACAGAGGGCACGGACATGGTTGGAGGAGGTGACTGTGAAACATTACCCTGCATGAGAATCCCTGGATGGTGGTAACTGATGTAGATTGCAGGAGAAAATGCCTGAGGACTGGGAGGAATTAGTAATCTGTAATTATTTGAAAGATCTTACTGTAAGATTCATCACCAATGAGAAGGAAAGCAGCTTCACTCTATTCTCCCTCTCAGAAAGATTTAGTTGATAAACAAAACAATCTTTCAGCACAGCCAGGGGCAAAAGGGCTCTTAATTTAGTCTTGCAATCAACAGACTTTGAAGTTACCCACCGTAAATGACTCAAAATTCAATTCTAGATTCTCTTCTGGTGGAAGTATAAGAGCCAGTGGCTTGCTAAATCAGATGAGCCTTATTCTGAGTTTCCATTTTGACTTTCACACCATCAAATGCAAGCCCCAGTTTTTTATCCCCAAGTATTTTCTATCCTTACCCACTTTGCAACCACACCTACCTGAAATTGGAACAAACAACAGCTAATTTTAATATGTATAAATCATATACAAAATAATTTACCCACATTTTCACATCACTGTAGCCACTGAGGGATAACTTGTGCCCATCAGGATACTTCACCAGCCACTAAAGGGTGATATTTACCTTGGTGTTAATGACTCTGTTCCAGTGTTACTTTCAGACATAATGACATCTTCAACATGCACAATATTTATTTTCTTACTGACCAGAACTATAAAGCATTGTGTAAAAATGAGAAAAGCTCAAGTCAACCAGGAGATATAAACTTCTGATTGCAATGTTGTTGTGCAAATTTGCTACATTATTGAAGTCTCACAGAGCTTACTGTCATGATAATGAATATGTATGAGATGTACCGGAAATCACGTGGTATGAGAGGGAGATAAGAGCACAAGCAGGAGAACAAAGGAAACTGGAAGATAAAGACACTGAGAAGTTTACCTGATAAAACTTGTGTTTGATGTTTTATTAACTTCACATTTCGGGCCACAAATGTGACACTTATAACAGATATTCAAAATCAAGCAATAATAGAAATAACAGAATATTACAGCACGGTACAAGCCCTTTGGCCCACGATGTTGTGTTGATCTTGATATTTCTAACAAAAAAATAATACCCTGTAGGAGCTACTGAGATAGATGCTAAATAAAGGCAAACACATACAAAGGTTGTCAATTCAAGACTGGTTTATTGCAGACATACACAGACCTTTTATTCCCTGCCTGTCAATGAGAATATTAGTAAACACCTTCCGGTCCACAGGACCAGCAGGTTAAAGCTAGGAGCCATTAGTGCCCCGTGCCTTTAGGCAGGGGCTTCATCTGTTCCACTCACTGTACTTTGGTGCCCAGCACTGTTAGCCCGCGATGTGTCAGGTAAGTCTGTGAACTGATGGTGGTGGTTTGTAATACTGCGCTGTGCATCCGCTACAACCCTGTTTTTATTTCACCTATGTATGCCTGTCTAAGAGTCTCTTAAATGCTCCTTATGTGATATTGTAATGGATAAATATATTTGAAGAATTTGGTATATTTGGGATTTTGGTAAGATTTAGAGTAGGTTACATACATACACACACACATACATTTTAAAACATCTTATTTGAAAGACTGAAGAAATATTGAAGATCTCTGGAGAATGTTATTCACATTCACAAGTAGGTGTTAAGCGAACTGATGTCATTAAATGAATGACCATTGTTTGAAAATGGAGCCAGGATGGCTACAAGTACTTTTCTGCAGGGTGCTTAGAGGAAAGTCACACCTGGGTTTTGTTTATCTAACACTAGGTTAACCAGAAGAAAGAATTCCTGTTGTTTGGAATAAGAGGAATGGAACTCTGTAGTAGCTTGCAGAAAGACGGTACCATCTGGAAAACCCTAATTGGGCAAGGTTCATCAGTGAGACACTGAGGTGACTAATGGTGGTACCTCAGTTGTGGAAATCCTGGAACAACAAATCTCTCTCTAAAAACCCTACAAGACCTATCCTGAGCGGTAAACATTTACCTTTTGAGCACCAAATCCTGGTGAAATTTATTCACATTCCATTCTGTGCACAGCAGAATTGCCTGCATCCAGAGAACTTGGAAGAAGGAGAAGTGAGATTGAACTATGAACCAAATAACTTTTCTTAAATTTAAACGCATTACAAACATGTGCACTTAGAATTAAAAGGGGGTTAATTGGGGTTTGTTAAGTATAGAGTTAAGTTAAAGTTTCATTCTAATTTCATGTTTAAATTTGATTAAAATAACTTCTGTTTAAAAAACCACTTGTCTTGGTGAACGTCTCTTGCTGCTGGGTTTTGGGATCCTTTGCGCTCTTAACAATATCTGTTTGGATAATGACATTGGGCCTGTTCAAAGTAGGAAATGGCTTCTACCAGCAGGAGTTTCTATTTGATAAAAAAAAAATATTGATAGGTGGCTGGCCAAATATGTTTCCTAAAAATTAATACCCTCTCCCTCACTAAACCACATTCAGCCCCGTGACATCTTTCTATGTTGCATTACTGGGACCACCAAGGACCTGACCCATTTCCCATCTCTCCTTGCAATGCCAATATGGCAGCTGCCATAAGAACTGACAAATCACATTTTAATTCAGCAAGTAACATGAAGGTTATCCTGACATCCTGCTTAAAAGGAAGGGTCAACAAGCCGTCCTAATTTTGTCACTTCATTTTTATTTTGCTTCCCATGGGGCATTAGCAAAAACTGTCCTATCATAATTTGGCTCACCAAATTATGAGTAAAATCATGATCCCTGTTCATGAAAACCCATAACTTTCAATGTTACACAGATAATCAAGGAAGAATTCTGGAATAAAAGTGAATAAAACATTGAAAGAATTTCCCCCTTATCAACGCTGATATTGTAGCGCACCAGGCAACTGGGCAAGCAAAAAAGGCCAAATCACTGCAACACTTGGACAGTCCAAGATGGCACAGAGTCCCCTTTACCACTGAGAAGGAGCCTGGGCCTAGCACCATGTGCGGGCTGAGATGCCCCTGACTTCCGCGTAGCGACCAGCCAGCTGGAGAGTGATGCCACAATGCAATGACGTCACTGCTGGAAGTCAGGGGCACGTCACCAGAAGTGGGCGGGCCAGTGAGCACACGCGTGGAATTTAAACCAGTAAAGCCAGTCTTTGTTTTACACTCACCTTGTGGGGACGTCTCTTTATTTGGTAGCGCTGCTGCAGCGGATGCTACAAATCGATAACTTCTTACTTGCTGCAACCAAACAGGTCTGCGAGATACACCAACCAAAATAGAAAACATGACCAGATATCCCAGAGATCATAAATTCAAATGTGTCAGAAATAGAAGTACCTTTAAAGAAATTGCTCGAGACAAAAATTGAAAACAAAGAACATTTATTACAGCAACAATGCAAAGTTGGGTGCTTCCCCTTACCCTGGGAATACACACATACACTGGGGCTCACCCAACTTTTATACAGTTGATTTCAGTATAGGAATACCCTCCCCCTTACATTCTTCTGCCTCCTGCTGGAGAGGTTTGGCATTAGGCAATCCTTCCTGCCTACGAGCAATTTCAGTATACTTCGAGGACCAGGGGGTATCCTGTCGGTGTCCCTTCATGTTATTGTCCTTATTCACACCTTCCTGATTCTCGGGGCTACAGTCTCTTGATATGCAGAGTTGGCTCATCCTGTCTAGGGTTGGCTAATTTAATATGTATAAATCTGTGTAAGGTTAGCTAATTAGATATGTAGGACTTGGTACTTCTGTCCAAGGCTAGGAGACCCTTATCTGATCCAGACTACCTCAACTTCCTACATTCTATTGTTCCTTACCACTCCTTATCTTAGTCTTATGGTGGCTCTTGTCACAAAGACTAGAAGATTCTTATGTTAATCGTGCTGACTCTGCTTTCCTGCATCCTAATTCCCAAACTCATCCTGTTTGTACTGGTTACAGCCATTAACTGATATATGAATTTTAGTTTCCTTCATGTTCATAATTTTAGATCAGTTTTCCCATCTCTCACAAAAGGATTGGTGAAATCTTGACTCTGTATTGTTAACACCAAAGTCCCTATATTTTTAAGGCATTTGGACAAGTAACTGAGAAACATTGCATTTTAAACACTTGGTACATCAGGATCAGAAGGATTGGAGCATTATTGTTCAGGTGACACTACTTTAAAAAATAACATCTAACTTTATGAAGAATGTGATACAACAACAGGAAAAACGGATGGAATCAGACTCATTCTATGAGCATTGGGAAGCAAAGAAAAATGGATTTGTGAGAAGTGGCTTCACATTCACAAAATCTGCTCGAGACAAAAGTTGAGAACAAAGAACATTTATTTACATTTACAACATTGCAAGGTTGGATACTCTCCCCCTACCTCGGGAAAGTACACCGAGGGCGGGAAGCTTCTTTGTTTTTATACATTTTTCAATTCACCTCCCCTTACATTTTTCCTACATTTATCCTTCTTGGATTGGTTTGGCACTTTTCCCTATTCACCTGACTCTTGACTGACTCCGACTTTCTCCTATCCCGTACTCACACCTCCTTTCCCCACCCCCGATTAAACAAGCTCTTTGTGTGTGTACGTGCATATTTCTTAAATTCCTCTGTTATCTTGTTTACTCTGTTCTGCTGTTTTTCTACCTTCTATAACTGTTTCAGAACTCCTAACATTAAAATAATAACTGTTTCTAAACTTCTGCAATTAAAATAATAACTATCTCTAAACTCCTTCAGATTTGTTTTCCATCCCTTCCTAAGCGACCCAATGACTCCCGACAGGTCCTCCCCGACTTGCGACCGTAATGAAACCCGAAAGGTCCCACAATGGACGCAAGTCGGAGATTTGCCCCTGTGCGAGGAGCCCTGAAGTCTTAGAGACTATTTTTAAAATCAAACGAGAACAGAGACACAGGGCACGTACGACCCAAAATGTGCAGATTGATTTTGTGACTCAGTTTCTCAGGGTCCATCGGCTGGGGGCAGCCATCTTAATTTCAGTGCGCATGCGCGACTTGTTAGTTGGCGCTTCCACAAAGACTTTGCTGAGTGGCCCTTAGTCGGCACGTGCGTGAACCCAACCCCAAGTCGCAAATCCACAGCGCATGCGCCAACCAGACTTCCAAAACTTCACCATTATGGAGGAACATAATCAGGTTGCCAGGCAGGGAAATAACTTATTCCCACAGGCCCACAGGTTGACAATGTAATGTCAGTTGAATGGGTCCGTCGAATGAAAAGGTTGAGAGGGATATGGTTTGTTTGCAAGCAGCTTGGACAGCAGAAAAGAAGGAGCGAAAGGACTGTTTCGGAGTTGTCTATTTGGACCAGTCATTTGAGTTGAATCTTTAAAAAATTCATGACAGGCTGGACTATCATTTTAGATGGAGATTTTAGATTGACACCTGCAGCCCGGGAACAGGCCCTTTCAGTCTATGAGCCACAACCACTCAATTACACCAATGACCTACAACCCCCGGTACGTTTTAAATGGTGGAAGGACCAGGAGCAACTGGTGGAAACCCACGCAGACATGGGAAAAACGTACAACTCCCCAGAGACAGTGTCAAATTTGAACCCGGCTCGCTGGCCCATTAAAAACGTTGTTCTAACCGCGGCGCTAACCTCGCCACTCTCAATGGTTCCCAGGGTTCTTCCTCCTACTTTCCATGAGCTGTGATTGCTTCAAATTCCAGTGCCCTTGTTTCCCTGAGGCTCTGACCCCTGCCCAGTGACTCTGTCCCCAATGCTTCTCCCTGGCCAGATGATCATCGCTCTCTTTCCCGGCTCTCACCCAAACTTTCTTACCCCATTTCCACCACCTACATCCCCCCTGTCATGTCCCACCCACTCACCCACAGGGCCAAGGGTAATGAGGTGGGGGAAGGTCCAGGCTGTAGTCACACAGCTTGTCGAAGGACAAGTGAGAGCAGGAGTCCTGGGGCAAATGGTGAAGGGTAGGGTGTACTGTAGCAGCCAGCTACAGGGGCACAGCCTCCAGTGTGGGGGGGGGGGGGTGGAAAGAGGACTGGCTCAGATGGGACAGATGTCCCAGTGCCAGGTGTCAGGGAATTCCCCAGCTCAGTGAAGGTCTGGGATGCTGCCACCGGCAAGTTGACTGGACCACTGCTCTCCCCACATCTCCACCGTCTGGGGGTCCCTGGAGCAACAGGTTCCAAGTCCTGTCAGTGGGGGAAGGGGGAGGTTCAGTAACTGGGGTGGGGCAGTTCCGGTGCGTGATCGATTGGAGATGGGCCTAGTGAGAGGATCGGTCCAGAGGGAGGTCAGACATGATGGGGAATGGGCCTTTGGGGCAGGCCCAGTGGAGGGCTGGGGCTTCAGGATGGGTCTAGTGGGGAGGCGGGGGCTTTGGACACCAGCCAGTGGGGGACAATGGCTTTGGGAATGGACCTGGTGGGGGTCAGGGGCTTTGGGGAGGGTCCAGTGGGGAATTGTGTTTGTGGGAGGACCTGTCAGGCAAAATAATTAGTGACAGGCCAAGTTGGGAACTGTACTGGGGACGGAATCGGTTGGAGTTGGGAGGTCCCGGTGGGGATGCGATTGGGAATGGATCCAGTGGGGGATGGTATTGGGGTCTGATCTGGTGGGGGACGGTATTCGGGTTGGATGCAGTGGGGGAATGGATTGGGGATGGACGCAGCGGAGGACGGGATTAGGGACGGACTCGTCGGGAGACAGGATTTTGGATGGAACCGGCGGAGACAGGATTGGGGATGGAACCAGCGGGGGACGGTATTCGGGTTGGACCCAGTGGGGATGTGAATGGTGGTGGACCCGGCGAGGGATAATATTGAGGATGGACCTGGTGGAGGAGAATTTTGGAGATGGACCCGGTGGGGGATGGACCCAGCAGGGGACTGCCCATTAACTCACTCTTCAATGCCTCACACCATCTTTGCCGAATGATCACAGCCAGATGATCACAGCTCTCTTTCCCAGGTCTCACCCAAACTTTCCTACCCCAATTCCACCACCTACAACCCCGTCGTCATGTCCCACCCATTCACCCACAGGGTAATGAGGATGGGGAAGCTCCTGGCTGTGGTCACATAGCTCATTGAAGGACAAGTGGGAGCAGGAGTCCTGGGGCAAGAGGTGAAGGGCAGCGTGTACTGTAGCAGCCAGATGAACTGGGCCACATTCTCCAAGGTGGAGGGAGAGAAAGGACTGGCTCAGATGGGACAGATATCCCTGTGCAAAGGGTCAGGGGATTCCCCAGCTTGGTGAAGGTATGGGACGCTTCCACCGGGAAGGAGATGGACCACTACCCTCCCCACATCTCCATTGTCTGGAGGTCCCAGGAACAGCTCATATTCCAAGGCCTGTGGGTGGCAGAAGGGGGAGATTCAAGAACTGGGGTGGGCAAGTTGTGATGGGTGATTGATTGGAGAGGGTTCCAGTGAGGGAACGGGTCTGGTGGGTGGACAGACCTGATGGGGATGGGCTTTTGGGTTCAGGCAAATAGGTGAGGGGGGATGGGATGGGGACTTTTGGCTGGGCATGTTGGGGGACAGGGGCTGGGTGAAGGCCCTGGTAGGAGTCAGGAGCTCTGGGAACAGTCCAAGCAATGGGTGGAGCATTGGGGACGGGCCCAGTGGGGGACAGAGGCCTTGGGGACGATCTCAGCAGGGGGAGGGGTTTGGGGATGGGCCTGGTGGGAGATGGGGGCTTTGGGGATGGGCCTGGTGGGTGACAGGGGACAGTATTGGGGATGGAGCCAGAGGAAGGAGACCACCCCTGGAGCTCCAGTTCGCCATTGGGTCACTCACCTTGGCCCATGGACGTACTTTGATCTGCGGGAACTTGAATTCGGTGCACTTGGGGTTCATCTCTCGCATCTGCTCCCTGGTTGAGGCCCCCAACACCTATTGGAACAGAAACCACCTTCACTACTGGCTCAAGGTGAGGGGAGCAGGAGGGTGACAAGGGGAGGGGATGCAGTGTATGCATACCAGGTCAGGGACATGGGACGAGCCCAAGAACTGGGGTGGTGGTGAAGGCTGAAATCTTAGGGGCATTTAAGAGGCTCTGAGTCACATGGATGTAAGAAGAATGGAGGGTTATGAGGGAGGAAGGGGTTAGTTATTTTTATTTTGGTAGGAATACATCAGTCGGCACAATATCGAGGGCTGAACTGCTTGTACTGTGCTCTCGTGGTCTATGTTAAAACCTGTTAGTCTTTCAGTGAGCGGAGATGTTGTGGAGGGAACGCTGCTGACTGGGACATTCCAGGCTGCAGGAGTACATGATGAGGAATGGGTGGAGACTTGGCGCTGCCAACACGAAGGCACTATAGGAATCGATCATAACCCTCCCATTACTGGGCACTGAGAGGCTGAGACCAAGGGGAACTCCTCCAACAGCAGAGGGGGGCAGTAACCACATGGTATCAAAATGGTGGCAATGAAGATAAACATAGACGTATACAGCAATGTGCAGTGAAGGGAATATCTGGATTCAACAGGAGGAGGAGAAAGGACTTGCAACGGTCTTCCTCTTTAGAAATATTTTCTGAATAATGTCAATTTTGTGGGGTGCGGGGGTTAGGGAAGAGAAAAGCCCTACTCAGTCAACTTTGCTTCATGAGATACATTCCCCGATCCAGGAAATCTCTTCTGCACCTGCTCCAAAGTACAAGGTCAAATTTATTACCATTGGATAACACAAGTACGACCTGATGAAACAGCGTTCTTGGGGTAAACACATGTAAACACACAACCAAGCCCTCACACTAACAGACAAATGATACATGTGCAGCACGTCCAGTAAAATAACTCCATATTGTTGAATAAATAGCAGAGTTGAGTATTTGTATGAGCAGCACATGAATCGTTCCACATTCTGCCTGCTTGGAAGAAGCAGCTGTTCCTGGGCCTGGTGGTACCGGCTCTGAAATTCCTGGATCTCTTTCCCGACGGGAATAGCTGGATGATGCTGTTGGCCGGGTGAAGGGGTCCTCGATGATTTTGTCAATGATCGTAGTGGTTCACATTGATATTTGGGGTGGTGGGGGGCAGGAGGGTGTCCCCAGTTACTCTAGGCCTCTTCAGGTCCCGTGGATTGACCTCTGATCATTTAAAAAATATATTATTTATAAATTAAATACACAAAAAATTAACACAATTAATAATAATACAAATGAAATACAAATATATGTGATATATATAAAAGAAAGAATAAAGAAATCCCCCCATAAACCACCTCATGCCCCCTCCATCTGGACATTAGCAAACTGGCCTCTACTCAGCCCCCACGACACAGATATAGGTGACCAAAAGCAGCAAACAGTGCTCTAATCACTGGTTCTGGGGAGGTGGGGGATCATGCTAACTGGGAATCCACCCTATACACAAGATGGTTGATGAACGTGGTGACCGCACAGAGTCCACGGGGACCAACAACTTTCATCCCAGGGGACAACCCACACGGAAGGAATCAACAAGGACAGGAATACTGACCAATCAGAGGCCGGCGCGAATGTGACATCACTCCTGTCGACAGCAGCGGGGAGAGAATAGAAGTAGAGCTATCAGTGTAATGAAGCATCTTTAACTTTGATTGCTTGAGTGTGTGTCCTCCTTTCCACCCTTCACAGTAGCGCGAACACTCCAATTTCACATCGGGAGTCACGTGTCCAGTTTCCTTATATGAAGAATGAGAAGTGCACACATATTGTCAAATTTGTTTCTGGGATGTTTTAACCGGGTGATAGGAGGAATGTTTGAATATGGATCTCTTTGTCATTGGAAAAAATGGAGATGACCTTACAACATTATGAGAGGACACAGCAGCACGGATCGAGAGACGATAATGCAAAGGAGCCGAACACCAAGTGTCACAATTTCCCAATAACCGATCGGCTGCTTAGACAATACAGAGTCAATATTTCACTAATCCTTTTGAATTTATGATCTCTGGGATTTCTCGTCAAGTTTTCTATTTAGGTTGGTGTATCTTGCAGACCTGTTTGGTTGCAGCAAGTAAGAAGTTATCGCCTTGTAGCATCCGCTATGGCAGCGCTACCACATACTGTTTTAAATTCCCCACGTGTGCTCGCTGGCCCACCCACTTCTGGTGACGTACTCCCTGACTTCCATCTTTACGTCATTGTGTCGTGGAGTCACTCTCCAGCTGGCTGCCGCTATGTGGAAGTGTAGGGCTCCTCAGCCCATACATGGTGCTAGGAGTGGGCTCCTTCTCGGCAGTGAAGGGGAGTCTGTGCCATCTTGGATTATCCAAGTGTTGCAGCGATTTGGCCTCTTTTTGCTCACCTGGTCTCTTGACGCACCATAATCTCAGCATTTATAAGGGGGAAATTCTTTCAATGTTTCATTCACTTTTATTACAGAATTCTTCCTAGATTATCTGTGTAACATTGAATGTTATGGGTTTTCATGAACAGGGATCATGATTTTACTCATAATTTGGTGAGCAAATAGATGGGACATTTTTACTAATGCCCCATGGGAATCGAAATAAAAATGAAGTTACAAAATTTGGAAGGTTTGTTGACCCTTGTTTTTAAGCAGGATGTCAGGATAACCTTCATCTTGCTTGCTGAATTAAAATGTGATTTGTCAGTTCTTAATGGCAGCTGCCATATTGGCATTGCAAGGAGAGATGGGAAATGGGTCAGGTCCTTGGTGGTCCCAGTAATGCAACGTAGAAAGATGTCACGGGGCTGAATGTGGTTTAGGGAGGGTGAGGGTATTAATTTTTAGGAAACGTATGTGGCCAGCCACCTATCAATATTTTTTTGTCAAATAGAAACTCCTGCTGGTAGAAGCCATTTCCTACTTTGAACAGGCCCAATGTCAATATCCAAGCACATATTGTTACGAGCCCAAAAGATCCCAAAACCCAGCAGCAAGAGACATTCACCAAGACAAGTGGTTTTTAAAACAGAAGTTATTTTTAATCAAATTTAAACATGAAATTAGAATGAAACTTTAAATTAACTCTATACTTAACTAATCCAAATGAACCCCCTTCTAATTCAAAGCGCACATGTTTGTAATGTGTATAAATTTAAGAAAAGTTCTTTGGTTCAAGGTTCAATCTCACTTCTCCTTCTTCCAAGTTCTCTGGATGCCCAGCCTCCCCCTCGCCCTACAACTCCCCCCTTCACCCTCCCCCTTACCCCTGCCTGGCCCCGCCCCCTCCCCTCATTCACCGCCCCCGCCCCCTCCCCTCATTAACCTGCCCCGCCCGCTCCGGGCTCTCGCCCCTCCCATCCCCCTCCCTCTCCCTCATCCCCATCCCCTCCCCGCCCCCTGCACCGACCCCTCGGCTCCACCCAAACACCCCGCTGGTACCGGCCACTCCTGGGTGGGGCCCGGCGGGCTGCGGGTCGCCCGCTTGCGCGGCTGAGGAAGGTCCCGGCGCTGCCGCCAACTTCATCCCATTCGCGCCCGCGGCGACGCGACGGACCCCGAGCAGATGACGCCGCCACCAACGTCCCGCCTCCTCACAGCAAGAGCCAATCAGCTCGCGAAACCGCCCATCAATCCAACCCGACTTTAGCGTCCAATCCCATAGCGGCCTCACCCAATCAACCCATTGGCTCGCGCAACTGAAGCAACCAATCAGCGAGAGAGCGAACACACAGGTGAACCCAATCAGCATCGCAAGACAGAAATCAAAGGCAGTGGAAGGAGCAGGAGACCTTTCGGCCCTTCCACTTACAACTACCCCAACACTCAATCTAATCCTTGGGAAACACAGGATCACTTTGTCTTGGCTCCAGGATTCCTCTGATCTCAAGAAATACATTGTACCCCAACTGCAAGGGAGACTATTTATTATCAAACTTTCCTTTATATTTATTACCGCTTCCAATTTAATGGAGGACACAAGTGGTTGTGTCAGCCAGCTGGACCGCCTCGGGGAACCTCATGGAGCAGGCAATCTTGGTGAGAAGGTAACTCATCCCGCGGGAGGCCGGTAGTGACCCTACAATGTCATTGTAGATGTGGCTGAACCTATGTGGTGCTGGCTCGAATGTCTGGCATGGTGCCTTCACGTATGTCTGTATTTTGGTCATCTGGCAGAGTGTGCAGGCCTTGGCCCACTGACAACCTGTTTTTGAAGGCTCAGCAAGACCAACCGATTGACCACCATTTTGACAGTACTGATGGCTGGGTGCGTCAGATTGTGCACCTCATCATAAAACTGCCATCTCAATGCTGTCGGCACGATGAGGTGGGGTTTGCCATTGGAATGTCGCAGAGGAGCGTCTACTTACCAGAATCGATGTTAACATCCTCCAGCCTGAGCCTGGACACTGCTCTCTTGCTTGCAAGGATCTCAGGGTCATCCTGCTGTCCCCTGCCGAGGGCTAAGTAGTCTATTCACTGGGACAGGGCCTGGATAGACTTGATTGCGGGGATGGGGCAGTGCGTCACCCATGATGTGTTGAATGTCGGTAGTGAACTCAGACTCATATGAGAGGAGTCGCTGCTGCTTGGCCGGCCACAGGTCCAACACTTTATGGAAGGCAAAAGTTAATGGCTTCTGGTTCATGAAGACACTGAATTGTCTACCTTCCAAAAATACCTTAAGTGCCTGACTGCCAGGTACAGCACCAATTGCTCTCAGTCAAAGACGCTGTATTTGAGTTCAGGTGGCCAGAGATGTCTGCTAAAGAAGGACAGGGGCTGCCATTCCCCTTTGATGAATTGCTCCAGTGCACCCCCTACTGCTGTGCAGGAAGTATCTACTGTGAGAGTGGTGGGTGTCTCTGGCCTGGCGTGTACCACAAGGGTTGTGTTGGCCAGTGCGTCCTTGGCCTTCTGGAACGCCTCCAAATCCTTTTGTCCCAGGTAATGTCTTTACCTTTCTCCGCATGATGTGGGCCACGGGGGGGCGTGGCAAGATGGTGTAAGGATCAGACGTGCCTTCCAGTCCTCTCCTGACTCTATCTTAATGTTTTGTCTAGAAATGCCCGTTAAAATTCTTTAAAAGTTTAGATAACTTCAGTGATGTTAATTTAACTTATGATGGTAAAATTGGTGGAAAAGAGCAAAAAAAAACGACAACAGATTATCAAAAAACTACATTTTCCAAAAGTTCAAGTTTTGGAGCCTACCTACAGGAAAGACATCGAGACTCAGCGTGAAATGGATCCCAGGAGAAAGGTACAGCTTTCGGATGTAAAGTTCAATATTACATCGGTAGAGCCCTCTAAAGTGGGCGCCAAACAGCCTTTAGAACAAAGAGTTACTCAGGTTCGCACATGTGCAGTAGCATCTGACGGCAATGTTATGAATGAACCACTTGTAGTAACATCAGTTGAAGTACCGGCTGGGGAAAGGCATTTGTCAACTGTAGCGGTGGCACTGCAAACTGCACCTTTTGAGATAAAAGAACCTATCCAACTTGATGGACTGGGGAAAACCCCGGCCAGCGTCCTCCAGTCATTGCTGGAGAGGCTGTGGCTGGGGTTTCCACACGCAGCTATACTACAAGGAAGGCAACCAGAATGAAGGAAGCAAAAGAAGACCCTTTGGTTATGCAGAAGAAGCAGGAATCTGTTGAGCCAGAATCTCTTCCAATTGAAAAGATTCTTGTGAATCTTGAATCTAAATGATCTTATACAATGCAGGGATTATCCAAGATTATGACTGAACTTGGTACTAGGTTTAATACTCTGTGGTGAAAATACATTCTCAACAGATGGCTGAGTTTGGAGCTTTTAAGCTTGAAGTGAGAGATAAATTTAATTCGTGTGAAGAAGATATAGACGAAATACGAGATCATGTTTCAGATGTGACCAAAATGGTCAAAGACTTACAAACTCAAAATAAAAATTTGGTGAAAAAGATTGATTATTTGGAAAACCAATCCAGACGGAACAATATAAAGATTATTGGTTTGCCGGAAGGAATGGAGGGACCAGACCCAAGAAAATTTTTTACTGAATGGATTCTGCAGGTGCTGGGTCAAGAACATTTCCTGGAAGGTATAATACTGGAACGTGCTCACAGAGGCTTGCGTAGAAGACCTATTTCAGGTCAAAGTCCAAGACCTGTTTTGGTTCGTTGCTTGAATTATTACGACAAGAAATAATTTTACGAGTGGCTATTAGAAATGCACAACAGAGAAAATCACCCTTGATGATTCAAAATAATCGAGTTTTCTTCTATGCGGATTTGAGTCAAGAAGTTATGTTCCAATGACGGGAATTCAATTCTGCTAAAGAGTTGTTGTGGAAGAAAGGTTATAAGGCAACCTTTAGATATCCAGCTGTTTTGAAGGTTTTTCAAGATGGTTACCAACCAAAGTTCTTTGATTCTACAAAGGAAGCTATAGCATTTGCTCAAGAGCTGCCAATTACTCGGTTTCAACAGAGACTTAGTCCACCGCGATCTCTAAGGAGACAAGAGATGGAAGAAAAGAGCCGTGCTACAAGAAGGAATGGTTGTAATGGTGACTCGGCAGTTGGAGCTGATTAAAAGAAGAGTTGTTCTTTTTTTTTAATTTTTTTTTAAATATTAAATAATGATGATGTTAGTTTAAGATGAAGTGAGAGTTGGGGGAGAGAACTGGATGGGCACTATTTCCTGAAAGTCATCTGCTACGTGTGAGTTATCTCACACCCATTTTTTTGGGAGTTACCGCATTGCGCGTTTTAGACGGGAGGGGGTTTTCTTTTGTGTTTATAAAAAAAAGCATAAGAAAGTATTTGATTGTTTAAAAAACTAAAAATTCATGTGGTTTTTTTTGTAAAGTTTATTCAGTAGATAAGGAATATTTGAAATTTAAATGTGAATGGGATGGATAAGTTTTTTTAAATATTTTTTCTTTAACTTTAAGGTGAAAGGAGTGGTAATTCTGGTGTATATTATTTTGCTATTTTAGTTATAGAACGAAGGGAATAATGGTGAAAGTTATAAATTGAATTGTACAATTCTTAATGAGGCTTGAATTTTGTTTTTGGATATGCTCCATTTGTTGAAGATATAGATTTCGTTGCAGATGTATTTTTATATTTGGATATCTGAATTTTAACGTAATGATTGGGGATATTTAAATGTGGTTTTGGAGCTTTTATTGGGTAATTATTCAAGGTTAAAAGGGAAAAATGGTGGAAGAGTACCAAATTTGAATTGTACAATGTTTAATGAGGTTGGAATTTTGTTTTAAGATGGCAGTTTATGTGACTAATATGATGATAGATGTGAAGTTAGTTGATATTTGGTGAAGGTTTATCTCTATTGAGAAAGTTTTATTTTTCATCTTTTTTTTTCTCATGCTACAATTTTTTTTAAAGAATTGATTATTGTTTCAGAATTTTTGATAGACAATGTTACTGATTTTACTAATTTTTTATATTAAGTTTGTTAATTATATGTTTCAACTTAACTCTGTTAAATATATGCATTTAAGTTTGATTTAAATATGTTTTTTAAGTCTGATATCTTAGTATTAATTACTTTTCTTTTTGTTAGTATTTTAATTGGTTATGTTTTTGTTTTTTTTGTAAGTGGGTTTTTTTCTCACATATATTATTAACTTTATTAATTCTTCACTCTTTATTTTGGCGGGGAAGTGGGGGTTGGACTAATTTGAGTTGGGTTATTAATGTGTAATAATTATTGGGGAGGGTATAGTTTATTTAGATTACTGATACTGTATTGTACTTTTATTATTTAGTTCTTAATTTTTAAATGTAATTCTATATGTTATTCATGTTATAAAATCTTAAATAAAGTTTAAAAACAAAAAAATGATGTCGGCCACAACCGGTATGAATCGGTGATAAAAATTAATCGTACCAGTGAATTCTTGCAGCCCCTTCATTATGTGGGGTTTGAGGAAGCACTTAACAAACTCTATCTTTTCAAGCAGGGTTTAGTTCCGTGCCTGTTGATTTGACCCCCAAGGAAGTCGAACGTTTCCAACCTGAACTAGCACTTAGCAAGGTTTATATCGTAAGTCCAAATTCCCGCAGCCAGGCGCACAGTCACATTAGACGGTCTCTGTTTAGCTTCATTGCCACCACTTTGACATCTTGCGGTTACTGCCACCCTCTGCTGTTGGAGAATATCCTCCTTGATCTCAGCCCCTCAATGTAACTAAGAACCCCTAAAATGTCCCTAATGTTTTGGCCTTCATCACTACTCCTGGCAAGGCATTCTTGACACCCACAACTCTGGGTAAAAGAAAATACCCCTGATATCTCCCCTAAATCTTCCTCCCTTTGCTTTAGACAGATGTCTTCTAGTGTTTGCTACTCCCATCTGGGTTTCAGGCAAACTGAAGGGCATCTTTCACCGAGTTTCTGGTTTTCCAGCAGTTCTGGATGTCTATCTCTGGATGCTCTGCTCCGTGGACCACCCCGCAGTATCCCATCTAGTCCTGGAGTCTCTGTGTCAGCAATGCTCTGCTGACCACTGCCTGATGGCTTTGTGGTCAAATGTGTTTGTCTATGAAACCGTTCCCAGGAAGGTAAAGGGGCAAAGTCCTGCTGACTGGAACATTGTGCAGCACCAGGGCCAGGCCAATCTTTTGCAACACCTGAGCCAGGTAGAACCTCAGCACAGAGCAGCATTTGGTGCCCTTGCACTTTGGTTACAAGCACAGCCACACACAATTATGGTCATGCTGGTTACACCCTTGTCCCCATTGATTGATGATGTACACGGTCCTTCTCCAGACTCTATTCATTTTGGACCCCCACATGAATTGAAATTTGTTTTGGGAATTGACAGGGTGGTGGTGTGGGGATGGGCCAAACATGGCCCACGTGCAGCAGGACCGAAAGTTCCTTGCACATTGCACCTGATAATCAGGTTTTACCCGAATGACAGAGATGGGTATCTGTGTGGTTCTCCCTGTCTCCTGGACCTGGGGGTCTTTGTACTGCTCCCCATCTCCTTAAGTTGGTGCTTTGTTCTCCACCACCCCCACAAGAAATCCAAGACCCCTGGATGGAGGGCAGAGGCGCAGAGAGATCAGTGAGAACATGGGTAGTTTCAACAGGGTGGGGTCCATCCAGGCGCCTGATAACAGGAGGAACCAAGTGGGAAGGAGGATGCAGGGCATTCGATAGCAGGACATTGCAAGAGAGTGGATTCCTCGAACTCTTCAGGGGAGAAGGCGCTGGTCGATCCATCGGTTTAGGTGGGGCAGGGTATAGACATGGCAGCTGACTGGAATTGTCAGCGGGTTACTGAGACCTGGGAAAGGAGGGGAAGGAGGGTGCAGTAGTGTTCTGAGAGTGCTGAGGGAGAGGCAACATGGTTGCCACCTCAAGGCAACGGTCCCCTGATTGATTGCAGGGATGGGCTCTGTAAATAGACTCATAGATATCCAGCACAGAGCATCTTTGTCGCCCTGCCATCAGGAAGGAGATATGGAGGAATAAAAGCAGAGCAGCCAGGGAGGGAAATAGCATCTTCCCACAGGCCATGAGATTAACAAGGCAACATGAGCTGGATGGGAGCTAAGAATGAAAAGGGTGAGAGGAATATGGACTGATTACAACAGCTCAGCTAGCAGGAGAGAGGGGCTGAAGGGCCTGTTTATGTTTTCTCTATCTGGACCAGCTTTTGAGTTCAAGCTTTAAAAAACCCAATCATTTTTAAATTTAATATCAATGGTACAGAATGAATCAAGAGACAAGATGTCTGTCCAGCAGCAAGCGTCGAAGGCACTTCCTGAAACGGAGGCTCTGAAACCACAGGGAGGTTCTGGACGGAAAGAGGCCCAGCTTCTTCTGGAAGGAGGAGAGGAGAGGCAGGGGAAATGCGGGGGAAGGGAAGGGGAGGGGAGGGGCTAGGGATGCCGTCACCGTTCACCTCCCCTTTCCTCTACACCGTTCCCCTCCCCTTTCCACTGCCCGTTCCCCTCCCACATCCCCTCCCCCTTCCAGTCCCCAGTTCCCGTCCCCCGCTCGCCTCCCCCATTCCCCTCCCCCTTCCCTTCCTCCTACTCCTAACCCTAACCCCTAACAAAATCCTAAACCTAACCTTAACACTACCGATACCCCCTACCACCACTCCACGTCCCCTAACTCTACCCCCACCCCATCCACTAACCCTAACTTTATTCCTACGCCTATGCCACACCATAACCCCAACCCTAATGCTACCCACCATCCCCTAACCCCAAACCTCACTCCTCCTCTACCCCCCTGCTCCTACCCCCTTCCCCTATACCTAACACAAGCCCACTTCCCCGAACTATAGACCTAACCATAAACCAAGATATAGCCCTACCCCATGTCTCCTAACACTAACCCTAACTCTACCCAACTTCCCCAACCCTAAACTAAACCCTATCCCTATCCCTTACAACCTACCTCCTTCCCCTAACCCTACCTCCTACCCCTTCCCCATACCCGCACCCCCTACAACTATCCCCTTCCCCTAACCATACCTCCTACACCTTCCCCATACCCACACCCCCTACAACTACCCCCTACCCTATCCCTTACAACCTACCCCCTTCCCCTAACCCTACCCCTTCCCCATACCCGCACCCCCTACCACTATCCCTACCCTATCCCTTACAACCTACCCACTTCCCCTAACCCTACCTCCTACCCCTTCCCCATCCCCGCACCCCCTACCACTACCCCCTACCCTACCCCTTACCACAACCCCTACCCTTACTCCCTTCCACTACCCCCTTTCTCCTACCCCCTTCCCCTCCCCCTCCTTCCCCTAGGTTAGGGGTAGGAAGGGGAAAGGGAAGGGGGAGGGGAAGGGGAGGAGGAGAAAGGGAGGGGAAGGGGGAGGGTTAGGGGAGGGGATGGGGGAGGGGAAGGGGAGGGGGAAAGGGGAAGGGAAGGGCGGAGGGGAAGAGGGAGGTGAAGAGTGGAGGGCTGGGGTTAGGGCATAGGTGTGAGGGCAGGGGAAGGGGAAGATGAGCGGGAGGGGGTTGGGATGGAGGAGGGGTAGAGGAGAAGAGGGGAAGTGGGTGAAGGGACATGGAAGAGGCAGGGAATGGGGTTGGCAGGGCCAGAGGGATACGACGGGGAGGGGTTCAGGCCATCATGATGTTGTCCGTCCTCTGTTCAGCTGGGATGCGAGGTTCTTCTGGACTCGTGTCTTGTCTCTGAGATCGCTCCTTCTCCTGGGAAGAGAAATACGAGTGATAGAGATACTGTCTCTGAGGCCTGAACTCAATGACTTTGGAGGGTCCCAACACTTCCCCCATCATCCCCCCTACCCCTGAACCCTCCCCTCCCTCACACCAGTACTCTCCATTTTTCTTGAATTCCTGTCCATATTAAAATCCTTTTCATGCCTTTTTTGGACAAGCCTCCGCTACTACCCCGACAATGCATTCCAGCCACCCACTACATTCTGTGTGAATAAAATGTACCCCTCACGTCTTGCCTAAATTTCCCTCAGCTCACCTTAATTAGACGTCCTCTGGTATTCTCGCCCCAGGAATGCACACAATATTCCAAGTGTGGTCTGACGAGAATTTTATACATCTGCAACGATACCTCTCGGTTTTTGAACTCAATCCCCTGACTCCTGATGGCCAGCACACAATACACCATCTTAAACTCCCTCTCAATTTGCACAGCAACCTTGAGTGATATATGGAGCAGGATCTAAATATTTCTCTGTCCTGCACACTGTTCATAATCCTGCCATTAACCAAGTGCTCTGCCCACACATTCTTGTAATCCGCATTCAATGAAGATATTGGTCTATATGAAGCTACTTTTAATGGGGCTCCAACCTTCTTTGGAATAACTGTTATTCGTGCTCTTGAAAATTACTCTGGAAATAAACCTGGACCAGTTGCTTATTTAAGTACATCTGATTTACAGGATTGAACTCCATCTGTCACTTCTCTGCAAACTGGATGACCTATGACAACCTTCTACACTGTCTACAACATCTCTACCTCTGTGTCATCCCCTGACGTACCCACCCTTCCACTCCCATCATCATTCATAAAAATCACAAAGAGCAGGGGTCCCAGAGCAGATCCCTTTGGAGCGCCACTCGTCATTGTTTCATCTACTACTATCCTCTGTTTTCTGCAGACAAGCCAATTCTGAATCCACACAGCCAAGGCTCCATGGATCCCATGCCTCCCGACATTCTGAATGAGGCCTCCGTGGGGATCTTGTCAAGCACCTTACTAAAATCCTCGTGCAGCACATACAGACCTTGACCTTCATCTATCTCCTTTGACACCTCCTCTAAAAACTCAATTTGACTCGTGAAGCAGGACCTGCTCCTCACAAAACTATCCATGAGTTTCCCCAGCATGTTTGTGCATTGCCCTCGGACCCAGCATCTGCAGACTTCCTGGCGAGTCCCTCCCTTACCCCTTCCCAGAGCTTCCGCATCCATTAGAACATCAAGCATTGCTGCCCAGTACAGGCCCTTTGGCCCATAAAGGCTGTACTGACCTTTGTAAATGTTCTCCACAACCTTTACCTGTACCACACCCATAGGAACATAGGAAGTGGGAACAGGAATAGGACAAAAATGGCCTATCGAGCCTGCTCCGCCATTCAATACGATCATGGCTGATCTAATTTATGACCAAACTCGACCTACCCTGCCTTCTCGCCATATCCCCAAATTCCTCTATCATGTAAAAATTCTGTTCCCTTACATCCACATGCTCGTCTCAGAGACTTTTATATGTACCTATTCTACCAACCGCTACCACTTTCTCTGGTGACGCATTCAAAGCTCTCACAACTCTCTGCATAAAAAAAATCTCCCCTCACCTGAAGCGGATGCTCTCTGAGATTTGCACCTGACACTTTAGGAAAGGTTTCTGGCTGTTCATTCCATCTAAAGCCCCCACAATCTTATTTAGAATAAGTTATTAAGCTGTGGATGGGGCAAGTTGGGAGAGGCAGGAGGGGAGAGAGCTGGTGGGGGAGGGGTGAGAGCTGGTGGGGAGGGGACAAGGCCGTGTTGTGGAGAGGGATCAGGACCGCGTTGAGGTGGTGAACGGACAGACATGGGTGGATCTACCTGCCGAAATAAAGGAGCAATAAGAAGGCCATCTCGGGATCTACCAGCATCTTCTGGGGCTTGATGTCTCAATGGAAAACCCCCTGAGGATGGAAGTAGGCCATGCTCTGCTACAGCTGGTACATGAACATCTGGCAACACAACGATATAACATGACCCACTCTGCCTCCACACTGGCCGGGTCTATATCCTGAGGGTAAGGGGAGGTGGGTGAAGGGCCCCTCCCTGCCAATCAACATCCATCCTCATCATCCTCTCCACCCCTCTCCCCTCACTACCCTTTCTCTCCTCACCAATACCCATTGAGACCCTCATGCACCCTTCATCGATATCCAGTCCCCAGCGAGACTCAGCCAGTAAACTCCTTCATATCCTCCAACCCCACCATCCAAGCTTGCCCCAGTGGACAACTTGACCACCCAGACCCACAACCACCTTGATGTAGATCATGGGAATGGGCTGCTTGGCCTTGTTGAAGTGCTGGACCATGCAGTGAACCGTCTTGGGAACATAGTCCAGACCCAGATTCAAATAAACCTGCTCTTCCTCTTGGACACAATACAAACATGTCAGCTGGATTTACCCTCCAAAACCCCGTGCCTCTCCCAACTGGAGTGCTAGCCCCTCCTGCTCTCTGTAGGCCTGATGCCCCCACTGCTCAACACAACATGGCATGAATCCAACGGCTCAGCGAGCAGAGCGTCAACAGGCCGTAGTGGACCCGTCCGCTGCCCCATCATTCGGCTTCTGGTGAGACTGCACAAAATGTGCAGCTCTGACCGCCCTCCCTCGTGAGGCAAGGATTCACCGGGGGAGAAAAACCATTGACGTTTCGAGATGAGAAATGTTTGCAGCCGGGTGTTGGCTGGGGTCGAACATGTGGAGGCTGAGTTGTTGGGACGATTCAGAGCAGGCGTTGATTTGGAGGCGCACCAAAAGGTGCCAAAAGTGAGTTATGGGGGAAAGTACATTCGTGAAATGAATTGGGGAAACAGACTGGAGGGGCTGAGTGGCCGAATTTGGCGACCTTGTCTTGTGGTCTTGGCTGCTGCTGTCTGGAGTTGAAATGGCAAGAGGTCATGAGTTAATGGGTGAGGAGCAGGGCAGCCAACGTCAAAGAGTCAGCACTGGTCAGAGGGGCAGGATGGAGGCAAAAGAGAGGCTGCAGCGAGACAGATCGATTGAAGGAATGGGGAAGGTAGCAGCAAATGATATGCATCAGAGTGAGGGTGGGGTGGGTGCAGGTGGATCTTACCTTGACTACAGAGGAGAAGTTGAGAAGAGGGACAATGATGGTGTGATCCAACTTTCGCACGATCTGCAGTTTGCGGTTCTATGGCGAGAGAAGAACATCAGCAAGGCTGGGCGATGGGTCGGGGCCCTGAGGGGAAACTTGTCCAAGTTGAGGGAGGAGGCGGGGAGGAGATTTGTCAAGAGGTCAGAGGTGGGGAACTCCAAGGGAGGCCGAAGTGGGGGACTTTTCGAGAGTCAGTGGGGGGGACTTTTCGTGTCGCTGGAGTGGGGACTTGTCAGGGGGTTCAATGAAGTATCATTTCAGTTTTTATGATTGTTTTCCCAGCTTCTACTAAACAATGAATTTGCAGAAAATCTTTGATATTTGCCAGGTGTGTGTGTGTGTGTGTGTGTGTGTGTGTGTGTGTGTGTGTGTGTGTGTGTGTGTGTGTGTGTGTGTGTGTGTGTGTGTGTGTGTGTGTGTGTGTGTGTGTGTGTGTGGGGTGGGGGGTTGTGTGTGGGGATGGGGGGTCTGTTGTTGGTTTGTGTGACTTTCTCTATTTCCAAACCCCATGGCTGCCTTGGTCTCTGTCAGATGCTCCTCTTTCCACCCACCCTTCAAAAATGTGTTTGGGGTGTTGTTTGTCAATTGGGTGTAATTGTGTGAAACGGGCTCATGTGTCGCAAGGGCCTGTGAACGTGCTGTAGACCCTAAATTTAAATATCAGGGTTTTTCATTTCCACACAACTGCTCCTCCCCCTCACCTTGAATCTCTTGTCTTGCAAGATCTTCTTGATGGCAATCAGCTCTCCGGAGTCCACCAGCCTTGTCTGGTACACCACACCGAAAGATCCATTGTCGATGATTTTAACATCTGTGCAGGACACCACCTTGGGGACGTTGGGTCCATGACACGGTGTGGCCACCTCTGTTGTGGCCTTATTGCCATGTCCTCTGGGGCAGAAGCAGCAGCATTTACACACCCAGAGGGTACACAACAGGTCATTTATCCCAGCCCAGCCTTGTTGTCCGAGTTAGTCTCTACCCCTCCCTCTACCTCCCTTCCAAGGGTCTCCAAAATGTCAGAATTGATCCTCTGGTGGTTCTTTCCAGCCTCTCAGTAGAAATATTGCCACCCCAGGTCCCTCTTTGATCACTCTCCTCAGACTGAGGCCAGTTCCGCAGCCGTTCACCTTATTTACAACCCTCCCTCCATGAGAGGATCGGGTCATCCTTGACCTTCAGCACGTCCCGGGGAGATGAACCACTCTGAACCCTACCACGGGTTTAGCAGAAGCCCTCCACATTCCCAGAAGCTCAGCAACACCGTGATCTTCCATGATGCAAGTGAGACCTCGTTGCCTGAGGGAGCAGGTGGTGCGGAGAGAGCCCCACTCTTCACCGCTCAACTCTGTTGGGTCCGCCGCAGCAGAAACACTTTCTAGCACCTTCATCCAGGTCCACTGGGGGAAAGAATCCTATCCCGGTTGGGGGTGTGTGGGGGTGTATGCAAGGGTGGAAGGGATCTTGTAACCACGGGGGGGGGGGGGGGCGTGGCGGGTGGAGGAGCGGTCGTGTCTCTCAGTGGACAGATCCCATTCCAGGTGGAGGGGGAGCTCTGTCCCATTT
This sequence comes from Narcine bancroftii, assembly GCF_036971445.1. NCBI lineage: Eukaryota > Metazoa > Chordata > Chondrichthyes > Torpediniformes > Narcinidae > Narcine > Narcine bancroftii. Next base: position 567,175 of record NW_027211852.1, read on the forward strand.
CTGTTGAAAGGTCTGCCTTCCATCCCCCTCTCAACTTCTCTTCTCCCTCAGACACCTCACACTCTCCCCTGCCCCGATTCCTCTACCACACTCTCATCCCCCACCCAACACCACCCCCATGGTTTCCCCAGTCCTTTCCGTCCCCTCGCACCCCATCCCCCCAGCTCAACCCTATGTCCCCTATCTCTGATCCAATCTCCCTTGACATTAGCCTGTGGTGCTACCCCGTTCCTTTGTTCTCCCCTCCACTCCTACAGACCCCATCCCTGTATTCCCTCACATGCCATTGTTCTCCCCTCCCCAGTCCCCTCCAGCTGCCTCATAAAGTGCCCTGCACTCAGGATGGGGAGAGGGGAAATTAAATGTAGCCTCCATTCTCTCCGCCCACACTGGGTAAAGGATGGTGCCAGAGGAGTCTCTGTCCCAGTAGGGGAGCCTGTAACAGGCTCTTTATCTCACCCATGGGCGCAGGGTGCTTCCAAACACAACCCTGTTGATCAGAGGGTCCCTGGGATGAGACAGCGTCCTACTCCGACACGTGGGCCAGAATCCCCTTCCAGGAGATGCATCTTTCTCGTGTTGCTGTGCCATGGCACGACTCAGCTATGGCTGCCCCATGCAGTGACATCATCACCCCCTCTGTGACATCATCTCCCCCCTCTGTGACACCTCCCCTCTCTGTGACACCCCTAGTGTAACGGGCAGGGACATCCAACCATTTAAATCCTCCTCAATTTCCCCAAGCAAGGGGAGAATAATTCAGCTGGTCTAAATTACTCGTTGTTATCTATTCTAACTCCTAGATATTTGATCCCATTTTGCCGCCACATTTGTTGACTATTTTCTTGACATTGGCTCTAATCCCCCTTCCTAAGTGACATGATTTTGCACATATCCCAAAAGAACTTATACCCAGAGATCTCCCCATAGTCCTCCAGGGTGGAGCACAACTTGGGCAATGAGTGTGTTGGGTCTGTCAGATATATCAGAACAACTTCTGCAAATAAATTGATTTCATGCTCTTCCTGGCCTGTTCTGAAACCTTTCATGCCTGAATCCTGGCAAATGGCCTCGGCTAATCGCTCCATGGCCAGTACAAACTCACTCACTGGGAGTGTGGGGGAGGAGTCAGACCTTGATTGGCATGTCTGTTGGCTTCCTCTGTCCCTCTCATCTCGACATCAGTGGCTCAGGTTGGGGGAGTCTGTGCTGCCTCCTGCAGTGCACAGCAACGCTGCTGGACCACCTTTATCTCCTTATTTTCCTGGGCCCTCTGCAAATCTTTCCTTTCTATGATCTCACATTGGTTTCTCAGGAGAAACAATGGCAGCCAAAAGGCACCCTCTGATTCCCCTTAGATTTTGGGAACCCCGACTTCTTGAAGTGGGACCACACGTGGTGACCTATTTTCTCAAGATGTGGATCCAGGAGCTTGGACCAGTCTACCAGTTTGCCGTGGTCCGCCAGCATGCTTGCCAAGCTCCCGAACCCTGCACTCTCGTCAGTCCACCCGCAGATCTTGTTCTCCCTGCCTGCACTCGATTTCCTGCCCCAATTCCAAAGCATCTCCACTGCAGCTGTGTTCAGTCGGAACTCGAAGGACCCTGCTCACTGCACCAATTATTATGTGTGTGAAACTGATTCGAGGGGTCCCATGGGTGGCGAATTTGAACACAGTTGTCTTTTATTGACACGTAGTGAAGTCGCATGAGGAGTAAAAGACACACACAGACACAAACTCGCCGGATTAATCGATACACTTGCAACCACTCGTGGAGAGAAGACTTGACAATCAACTTGTCACATATGATACCTTGAACAGGTCATTCATTCACTCATTGATCTTGGATGCCTGTGGGTGGTAGGGGATATGCAGGTGGCCCCAAATACTTGGCATCACCACCCATTGCTGGTCGGACGTTATCCGATAGGGTATTCCACATATGGAGCACGCTAAAATGGTGCTTGGTCGGCCCGCTGGCAGGACATCTGAGTATGTGCTGACCATCGTGAGAACATATCACTTTTTATTTTGGCAGGGGAGAGGCCTGATATGGTCAATTTATCAGACTTGGCCAGCTCCCGAACCCCAGCGAATGCGGCCCTTGGTTTTAATTGCTGACAAATAGGGCATTTGGCCATCACAGTTCTTGCAACATCATGAGACCCCCAGATCCTCTGTCCATCATAGTGCCCCCATATGCCCACATTTATGATGCACCAATGCTGCCAAGGCTCCGGGGTCTCTCTGCTTGGGGAAAAAAGTGGCAGAGCATATTTGAGCAGCTCAGTCCACAGTGGCATCGCGTCAGCTTCAGCGGTTTTCCTGGAGGTGTGTCCATCCACGTGGTGGACCCTGACTATTCTTTTGTTGTTCCACCTCTCAGAAGATCTGCCAGTGCTGTTGTCCTCAGAGCAGGCAGCCATGGATCTGCCTCCCTGTCTCCTGACGCCGACCCATCCACACTGACGTGTTGTTTGGCACAGCCCAGAAATCCTGTTGCACTGATCGGAAAAGAGGCTCCTGGGCCCGCCTGGTTGTCCCTTTTCGGATCAGTGCCACAGCTGCCAGCTTGGACAGTTGGCTCTCCCCTCCACCTCACCCTCTTGTGTCAGTACTTTATCTGTGGTGGGCTGGAGCGCTCCCACCTTACACCACTGTTTTTCGCACCTCCACCAGCCGGAGCCGTCAGTAAACCAAGCTTTTTCTCTGCTGTCCAGCATCGAGGGTGTTGAACGGTTTGCCCCAGGCCATGGTGCCAAGCTCTTCTCGGGGTCATTCAGGTGGGAGGCTGTCACTTTCGGGCAGGACATGATTTGTTCTTGCAAGTGGCTCAGCCCTTCGATCCCGGCCTCTGTGCGGTCTGCCATGTACCACTTCTTCGGTCCGCTGTGAGTGGCATCCGCAGATTTAACCCATCACATGTTGGGGAGGTGTGGCTGGAGTGTGACTGTCTCTGCTGCCATCTGGTTCTCTGTGGTGAGCAGGCGAGCATCTGACACTCAGATGGGGAGTCGCGGGAGGCAGCTTCCAGGAGGGAATTGAACAAGAAGCTGTGTGGGACTCGGCGACCTTGCCTCTTTTGCTTGACGCTCCACTTGGCCATTGTCTTCATGGCAGAGACAAGTCATTCAAAGTGTCTTCCAGTTTTGAGGGGTTGGGGATACTTGTGGTCAGTGGCAGTGGTGTTCAACAGCGTGTTTTGCCATTAAAGAAGCCATTTGTTGTTCAGGTCATCAATGAAGCGGTGAGTTTTTTTTTCTGGGCAACATTGTACAGTAGATGGAGGGGCAGGGTGAGATGGGGAATATGTTGGCACCAGTAACCCAAAAGACCCACAAACCTTTGTGCCTCAACTTGTTGGTGGGCACCGCAATGAGGATTTTGCTTTGAGCAACCATTGATATTTCAATGCTGCCTGGATTCTCAGGAAAAGGACTGTTGGACTAGGACCCTGGACCTTTTCCAGGTGGTGCCTCCCTGGTGCCAGTATCTGGGGTGTTGCTGCTGGTGTCCAAGACATCCTAAAGTGGGCCAGAGGTTGTGGTACATGGAGATACCAATGACATAGGGAGGAAGAGGGAAGAGTTCCTGAAAAGTGGGTCCAGGGCGTTTGGTGAGAGCTGAAAAGAAATAGCATGAAGGGAGTCATGTTGGGATGACTGTCTGGGCCATGCGACAGTGAGAGCAGGAACAGAATGAGGTGGAGGATAAAGGCGTGGCCTGAAGGTGCGGGTAAAGAGCTCCTTGAGGGCATCCTATTTGCCTTGCTCGGGAGGCTGATGTCGGAAGTCGATGAGCCTTGCTGCCATGTCCTGATGAGCAAGAACATCATGGAGGAGTAATGGATGTCATCAGCGGTGATCTCTTGGAGGTGGAATTGGTCCTTGGCCTGTTTGAACCCCACGTGTGGCTGCGACATCCAGAACGTTGACAGCTTCAACCAAACCATCTGAAGCGCCGCCTGGACCGTGATCTTCACATCCAATTGAAGGGCTGGGTCCTGCTGAGGTCACCACGGTAGCAGGCGCGCTCCCGCGAAGTCTGGAAAGAATGACATGCACCCAAGAAGTGGAAGTGGAAGATAAGTTCCTTGAACAGGCAGCTCCAGCCTCCGGTTGGAAGGCGATCCTCCCGTTGCTCATTGATTCCCAAGATGTGGGTCATCCCCTGGGATGAAGGGTATTGGCCCCAACGGGGTCTGCGCTGTCAGCGTGTTTGTCGGCTCTCTAGTGTAGTGACTCGTGTCTCGGTTAACAGGCCACTCCAACTCGATATGTCAGAAGAATATGGAGCCCATATTTACCAAGGGTGGGTGTGGATATTTACATGAAACCCTGACTCTCCCTTTCACCTGAAGGCCTCCGTTTATTCAATGAAACTTTAAAGTAACAGACACTTCTGTTGAGGCGAGAAGGGGAGAGGTTAGGATATTGGGGATGAAGGTGGGAGGTGGTTTCTTTATTCTTTCTTTTATAGATTCCACACATTAGATGAGCATTATTATTAATTGTGTGAATTTGTTGTGGATTTAAGTATATAAATATTTTTTTTTAATTATCGGCAGGACCACGAGTGGCAGATAGGATCATGGGGACTCTCACCCCCCAACCCACCAACCCCAAATATCAATGGGATAAACCGGGTTCATTGTCAATGTCGTCGAGGATCCCTTCCACCTGCCCACAGCATTTGGCAGCTCTTCTCATCAGGAAAGAGGTCGAGGAATATCGGAGCCAGTAGCACCAGGCCCAGAAACAGATTCTTCCTGCGAGCAGTGAGGATGGAGAATGATGGATGACCGGCTCAGACAAAGACTCCAAGACTCTGCTATTGATTCAACAGAATTTATCTCTTTTTTGGGAGGGACTGCACGTGTATCATTTGTCTCTCTGTGCATAGGTCCGGTTGTGTGTTTGCAGAGGTTTCCACCATGAATACAGTTTCCTCGGGTTCAATTTGAACGGGTACAGAGGAGCTTTCCTGGATTGGAGAATGTATCTCATGAAACAAAGTTGACTGAGTTCGGGCTTTTCTCTTTTTCACCCCAAAATTAACTTTATTCTAAAATTATTGACCAAGAGGACAACTGTTCCATGTCTTTTCTCATCCTCGTGTTGCATGCCTATATTCCTTTCACTGCACCTGTTCTCTGTTTAGAATCATTCTACCACTTTGACACCTCGTGGTTACTCCCTGCACTCTGTGGTTGAAGGGGTTCCCCTTAGACTCCGCCCCTCAAGACCCGGAGGATTAGAGTCCTTACCCACAGCGCCCTCGTGTTGGCTGCGCCAAGCCTCAGTGCATCTCTCAGCAACCTGGAATAGGCCGGTGGGCAGCGTTCCCTCACCCACATCTCCATGTGCTAAAAGACCAGCAGGTTAACGTCGAACAGTTATGCCCTTCGGACCTCGATGTTGCGCTGACCTATCAATTCCAAGCAAAATAAAAACTTGACCCTTCCTCCTTCATAACCCTCCATTCTTGCAATGGAGGGAGTGCAGAGACAATTCACCAGGCTGATACCTGGAATGGCAGGAATGATTTATGAGGAAAGATTGCGCAAATTGGGATTGTTCTCACTGGAGTTTAGAAGATTGAGAGGGAATCTCATAGAGACATATAAAATTCTGGCAGGGCTGGACAGAATGGATGGAGATGGGATGTTTCCAATGGTGGGAAAATCCAGAACCCAGGGCCATGGTTTGAGGATAATAAGCAAACCATTTAGGACCGAGATGAGGAGGAATTTCTTTACCCAGAGGGTGGTGAATCTGTGGAATTCATTGCCACAGAGGGCAGTAGAGGCAGGTTCATTAAATATATTTAAGAGGGAATTAGATCAATTTCTTCTGTATAAGGATATTAAAGGTTACGGAGAGAAGGCGGGGACGGGGTACTGAACTTTAAGATCAGCCATGATCTCGTTGAATGGCGGAGCAGGCTCGAAGGGTCGAATGACCTACTCCTGCTCCTATCTTCTATGTTTCCTTCATTCATGTGTCCAAGAAGCCCTTAAATGCCACTAATATTTTAGCCTTCATCACCACTCCTGGCAAGACATTCCTGGCACCCACAACTCTGTGTAAAAACAAGTACCCCTGATATTGCCCCTAAACCTTCCTCCCTTTGCTTTGGGCTTCTATTGTTTGCTTCTCTTATCTGGGTTTCAGGCAGACCAAAGGGCATCTTTCACTGAGTTTCTGGTCTTCCAGCAGTTCTGGATGTCTGTCTCTCGATGCTCTGCTCAGGGTACCACCCCGCAGTATCTCATCAAGTCCTAGTCTCTGTGTCAGCAGGAATTCCATGCTGACCACTGCCTGATGGCCCTGTGGTCAACAGTGTTTGTCTATGCAACCATTCCCATGAAGGTGATGGGGCAAAGTCCTGCTGACTAGGACATTGTGTGGCATCAGGGCCAGACCAATCTTTCGCAACACCTGAGCCAGGTAGAACTTCAGCACATAGCGGCTTTTGGTGCCCTTGCACTTTGTTTCCAAGCACAGCCAAACACAATAGCCATGCTGGTTAGGGTTATGCCCCCATTGATTGACGACGTACATGGTCCTCCAGACTCTATACATTTTGGACCCCCACATGAATAGGAAATGTGTTTTGGGAATTGACAGGGTGGAGGTGTGGGGATGGGCCACACCTGCCTCACGTGCAGCAGTACCCGAGAGCTCCTTGCACCTGATGACCAGGTTCTACCGGATTGATAGAGTTGGGCATCTCTGTGGTTCTCCATGTCTCCTGGAACTAGGGGTCTCCTTACTGCTCCCCATCTCCTTGAGTTGGTACTTTGTTCTCCACCATCACCACAAGACAACCAAGACCCCTGGATGGAGGGCAGTGGTGCAGAGAGATCAGTGAGAATATGGGTAGTTTCAACAGGGTGGGGTCCATTCTGATGCCTGATAACAGGAGGAAACCAACGGGGAAGGAGGATGCAGGGCATTCGATAGCAGATGGGGCAGGGTGCAGACACGGCAGCTGACTGGAATTGTCAGGGGGATACTGAGACCTGGGAGAGGAGGGGAAGGAAGGTGCAGTTGTGTTCTGACGAGAGAGTGCTGAGGGAGAGGCAACATGGGTGGAACCTCAAGGCAAGGGACCCCTGAATTTTTTGCAGGGATGAGCTCTGTAAATAGACTCCCAGATATCCAGCAAAGAGCATCTTTGTCCCCCTGCCATCAGGAAGGCGATATGGAGGAATAAAAGCAGAGAAGCCAGGGAGGGAAATAGCTTCTTCCCACAGACCGTGAGATTGACAAGGCAACATGAGCTGGATGGGAGCTAAGAATGAAAAGGTGGAGAGGAATATGGACTGATTACAACAGCACAGCCAGCAGGAGAGTGGGGCCGAAGGGCCTGTTTCTGTGTTGTCTATCTGGACGAGCCTTTTGAGTTCAAGCTTTAAAAGACCAAACCATTTTTAAATTTAATATCAACGGTATAGAATGAATCAAGATACAAGATGTCTGTCCAACGGCAAGTGTCGAAGGCACTTCCTGAAACAGAGGCTCTGAAATTACAGGGAGGTTCTGGCTGGTATGAGGCCCGGCTTCCTCTGGAAGGAGGAGAGGAGGCAGGGATAATGTGGGGGTAGGCGTGGGGAGGGGAGGGGGTAGCGATGCCTTCCTCCATTCACCTCCCATTTCCTCTACACCGTACCCCTCCTCATTCCCATGCCCATTCCCCTCCCCCATCACTTCCCCATTTCCCGTGCCCTGCTCGTCTCCCCCGCTCCCCTCCCCAACCTAACCCTAACCCCTAACAAACTCTATCCTTAACGTTAACACTACCGATACCTTTAAACACTACACCACGTCCCCAACCCTAACTCTTATTTCCACTCTGTCCCCTAACCCTATCCCTACGCTGTCCCCTAAACCCAACCCTAATCCTACCCACCTTCCCCAAACCCCAACTCACACCCCACCTGTACCTCCTACTCCTACCCCCTTCCCCTAAACCTAAAACAAGCCCACTTCCCCAAACTCTAAACCTAACCCTAAACCTCGACCTAACCCGAGCCCACATCTCCTAACCCCAAACCTAACTGTACCTCTACCCGTCCATGACCCATATCTTAATTCTACCCACCTTCCCCAACCATAACCTAAACCCTACCCCTATCCTCTACACCTACCCCCTTCCCCTAATCCTACCCCATACCTGAAACCCCTTCCACTACCCCATTACCTACCCCTACCCTCTCACTACCTCCTTTCTCCTACCCCCTTCCCCTATCCCTCCTTCCCCTAAGTTAGGGGTAGGAAGGGGAGGGGAAGGAGGGGAAGGGGAGGAGGGGAAGGGTAGGAGGTGAAGGGGAGGGGCAAAGGAGAGGGAAAGGGGAGGTGAAGGGAGGAGGGCTGAGTTTAGGGCATAGGTGTGAGGGTAGGTGAAAGGGAAGGTGAGTGGGAGGGGGTTGGAATGGAGGAGAGGTAGGGGAGAAATGGGTGGGGGAAATGGGTGAAGGTATATGGAAAAAGTGGGGAATGGAGTTGGCAGGGCCAGAGGGAGAAGGGGAGGGGTTCAGGCCATCATGATGTTGTCTGTCCTCTGTTCAGCTGGGATGCAATGTTCTTCTGGACTCGTGTCTTGTCTCTGAGATCGCTCCTTCTCCTGGGAAGAGAAATACGAGTGATAGAGATGCCGTCTCCGAGGCCTGATCACGATGACTTTGGAGGGCCCCAACTCTTCCCCCATCAACCCCCTCCCTACCTCTGCACACTAGGGCCTTTCCCTTCCTCTGCTTTACCTGAGGAAGTGTGTTATGGAGAAAACCACAATCTATATCTGCAGATCTCAGAGTACCGTGTCTCCATCAGGCAACACCATGGTTCACCACGACATGGCAGCAAGATGCTGGACAAATCATGGATGGATCAGTCGAGTCCCTTCAGCTGACCCATCTGAACCTACCCCATAACAATATTACTCTTCCCTCCCTCCACCAGTACCTTCTGTTTTTCTTTTATTCCTGTCCCGAAATTAAAATCTTTTTCATGACTTTTTTGGACCAGCCTCCACTACTACCCCTGGCAATGCATTCCAGCCACCCACTACATTCTGTGTCAACAAAATATCCCCCTCACATCTTGTCTAAAGTTCCCTCATCTCACCTTATTTAGACGTCCACTGGTATTCTCGCCCCAGGAATGCACAAAATATTCCAAGTGTGGTTTGACTAGAATTTTATACATCTGCAACGTTACCTCTCAGTTCTTGAACTCAATCCCTGACTCCTGAAGGCTAGCACACAATACAGCATCTTAAACTCCCTCTCAATTTGCACAGCAACCTTGAGCGATTTATGGAGCAGGATCTAAATATTTCTCTGTCCTGCACACTGTTCTTAATCCTGCCATTAACCAAGTGCTCTGCGCTCATGATCTTGTAATCCGCATTCAATAAAGATATTGGTCTATATGAAGCTACTTTTAATGGGTCTCCAACCTTCTTTGGAAAAACTGTTATTCATGCCCTTGAAAATGACTCTGGAAATAAACCTGTACCAGTTGCTTGTTTAAGTACATCTGTATTTACAGGATTGAACTCCATCTGTCACTTCTCTGCAAACTGGATGACCTCTGACAACCTTCTGCACTGTCTACAACATCTCTACCTCTGTGTCATCCCCTGACGTACCCACCCTTCCACTCCCATCATCATTCATAAAAATCACAAAGAGCAGGGGTCCCAGAGCAGATCCCTTTGGAGAGCCACTAGTCATTGTTCCATCTACTACTACCCTCTGTTTACTGCAGACAAGCGAATTCTGAATCCACACAGCCAAGTCTCCATGGATCCCATGCCTCCCGACGTTCTGAATGAGGCTACCGTGACGACCTTGTCAAGCACCTTACTAAAATCCACGTGCAGCACATACAGACCTTGACCTTCATCTATTTCCTTTGACACCTCCTCGAAATACTCAATTTGACTCGTGATGCAGGACCTGCTCCTCACAAAACTATCCATGAGTTTCCCCAGCATGTTTGTGCATTGCCCTCGGCCCCAGCATCTGCAGACTTCCTGGCCAGTCCCTCCCTTACCCCCTCCCAGAGCTTCCGCATCCATTACAACATTAAGCATTGCTGCCCAGTACTGCCCAGTACAGACCTTTGTAAACGTTCTCCACAACCAACTAACCCTTACCCGTACCACACCCATAACTATGGGTGGATTAAATATCCAATTAACTACTTTCTGAAGTAATGCATCATGAATTTGATGTTGATTCCAATTTTGAATAACTTTTCATAATTCTCGTTCAGCTCCTTTAAAGTTAGATCCATTATCAGAACATAATTCTTTTACTTGACCAGGTCTAGGAATAAAACGCCAAAGAACATTAATAAAAGAGTCTGTATCAAGCAATGACGCTACTTCAATATGAATTGCTCTCATAGTCAAACAAGTGAAAATAACTCCATATCGTTTTTCAACACTTCGTCCTCACTTTACTTGCAAAGGACCAAAATAATCAACTTCCACAGATGTAAATGGGAATTCATCAGGTGAAACTCTGTCCTGTGGTAAATCTGCCATTTGTTGTTGTCCAGGTTTTCATTCTCTCTGTTAGTCACAAAGAGATGAAACCTCATGATTTCATTATTAATATATTTAAGCACTGATGTTCTATCAGTCCAAAACACAGGATCTGCTAACTCCATCTGTAATTGTCTTCTTAACATAGCGTCCATTTTGCTCGCCATAATAGCAGCAGTCAATTCCATTCAAGGTCTGGTGACTGACTTTAATGGAGCCACTCTGTCTTTTCCCATTACAAATCCACCATCTACTCACACTTGGTTATTTCACAGGACTCAGTAACTGACAGGATCAAAACCACCTTCACTTACATCAGAAAAATGGTGTAACTGAGCAAATGTGGCCACTCCAAAGTCTGTTGACTTCAAAATTTCCAAGTATTTGAAGACGCTCAATCTAATTTTTCCAATCTTGTGCAATGGATTCTGGATTAGTTTCATCCCATCCAAATTTTCTTCTGCACAAAACTGGTATTTGGCCGGGCTGATCATTAGGCTGAATTCAGCCAGTCGGGAGAAGAGGGTGTGCAGGTGAGACTTGTGTTGTGCCCAGTCTCTGCTGTCGACAAGAATGTCATCCAGATAAATGAACACAAAATTCAAATCCCTGCGCACCGTATCCATGAGGTGCATTATGTCTGGGCGGTGTTCTTGAGCCTGAAAGGCATGCATAAAAATTCGAACAAACCGAAGGGTGTGATGATGGCCGTTTTGGGGATGTCCTCGGGGTGCAATGGGATTTGATGATACACGCACACCAGATTGACCTTGGAGAATACTCTCATATCATGCAGATTGGCCATAAAGTCCTGAATGTGAGGGATGGGGTAACGGTCAGATACTGTCATATCATTAAGCCGTTGATAATCTCCGCAGGGGTGCCAGCCATCGGAGGCTTTTGGGACCAGGTGGAGTGGTGAGCCCCAGGGCTGTCAGAGCGACGAATGATCCCCAGTTCCTGCAGATGCGAGAACTCCTCTTTCGTTATCTGGAGCTTATCTGGTGGGTTTAACAGTAATGTATGATAAATTGTATCAGACACTATGACCCCAGGTTCACAGTTGGGAGAATATATAACGGAGATGTACAATCGACGACCTTGGCAGATACTGAGACACTGTGTTCACAGTACTGAGAAGGTTTAACAGAGAAGTATGGTAGAATAAAGCAGAATCTGTGACTCCAGGTTTACAGTAGTAAGAAGGTTTTAAAATGATGTATAATAAACTGAGGCAGATACTGTGAAATCTGGTTCACTGTGGGTGGAGGTTAATGGTGATGTACAGGAGACTACGTAGATACATTGATACTGGGCTCAGAGTGGGGAAAAAAAGCTTTATTGGTGTTGTATGGGAAACTGAGGCAGTTACTGTGACACCGGGTTCATAGTGGGGAAAATGTTGAACAGAGTTGTACGATAACCTTTGGCAAATAAAGTGACACCAGCTTCATATTGGGGAGAATTTTTAATGATGATGTACACTAAACTGTGGCAGATACAGTACCACCAGGCTCACATTGAGGAGAAGGTTTACTGGTGATGTGCGGTAGAGTGGCAGGCTCTGTAACACCGAGTTCACAGTAGTGAGAAGGTATAATAGTGATGTACGATAAACTGTGGCAGATACAGTAAAACCGGTCTCCCAATGGGGAGAAGGTTTAATGATGATGTGTGGTAAACTTAGGCTGATACTTTAACACGAAGTTAACAGGGGGAGAAGGTTTAATGTTGATGAACGGTAGATTGAGGCAGAAACTGAGAGACAGCATTCACAGTAATGTGAAGGTTTAACAGTGATTTACTATAAACTGTGTCAGATACTGTGACAAGATGGTGCAGAGGGTAGACGTGTGGTTCCACCCTTCCCCAGTTAGACTATTAAATGCTTGATTTTAAAAGTTGTAAAAGTGATTAAAAATACTGTTTATAGACTTTGGAATTGTGGAGGATCAAAATAGCTACAAATGTGAAAAAATCGAAAACTCAGTTCCAGAAGAAATTACCTTACAAAAGTGTTGAAGAATTATGGCCGAGTTCAACTTGAAGCAACGGAGTCGTTGACTGGCGTCTCCAAGCCTCAGAGGATTCCTGCCCGGCGAAGTATTTCGTCGGCACCACTTGCGCTATCGCAAGATGGCACCAGCTCAGCGATGAGTTCAGCGGTTTTGACTCGTGCACTCATGAACACAGGCGTGAGGGCGGGCCAGCTGAGCGAGGACAGGCACATAAGCGTGCAGCATTGCCTGGTGGTCAGGAGAGGTACAGTGTAGCATCAGAAGACGCACTGCGTAGTCGGTGGCTCTACTGGGCATGCACAGTGTGTTGAGGGTCCACAAACCTTTGGAGAAGGTGTGGGCTGTGGGGGAGCCTGATCGAAGGTGAACTGACGAGGTCGGCACACTGTTGTCGGGTGTCCAGACCCACAGCAGCACCGGAAGAGGACCTATTGCTATGGAGGAAGAAGATGCTCAATTTCATTAGAATTTCAACAACTGGGGACTGCGGCAAAAGAAGGTCAGCCTCAAATGGAGGTGATGGATCCTGGACTGGATTCTGTGTTTCCAATTCGGGAAGGGATTGCTCAGCTCATGGAAGATATGGCAAATATATCAATGCAGATGACTCATCAGATGACTCAAGGATTTTCAGAAATGAAAACTAAAATGAACACTGTGTGTGAAGAAATAACTTTTATGAAGCAAGATATTAATGTAGTTAAGAGTGATGTTACGAGATGGACACGATCAGTGGATACTGTGCAAGATCATTTTAAAAAGATTGAGGAGGCTTTCTTGAATGCAAGAGTCAAATGGAGCATAATAGAGAAAAAATGGAAATAGTGGAAGATCCTTTTGTAGATTGGGGGATTCAGAAGAAGGAATTATTGAAGAAGTTTGGCTCATTAGAAAACCAATGTCGTAGAAATAATGTTAAGATAGTAGGTCTTCCGGAAGATATGCAAGGTTCGGATCCGATGTAGGTTTTGAAGAAATGGATCCCAGAAGTGTAGGGCAGGTAATTTATTCCAGATGGACTGGAATTAGATCGAGCAAACAGAGCGTTAAGGAAGAAACCATTTCCAGGCGAATTACCACTAGCAGTTATGATTCACTCTTTTAAATATCAAGACAGAGAGATGATCCTCCGATTGGTGGTGCAGAAAACACGGCAAAATCAGGATCCACTGATGGTTCAAAATAATAGGGTTTTTTTTAATGCAGATCTGAGTCAAGAAATTATCAGAAGAGACCGAGAATTTAATTCAGCCTAAGAAGTATTGTGGCGAAAGGGATATAAATTTGCTTTTCGTTATGCGGCAGTATTGAAAGATTTTTATGGGAATTTTCAATCTCAGTTTTTTGAGAATGACCACAATGCTTTAATATTTGCTAATTCATTGCCAGATGTATGAGGAAGTGGGCGATCGTCACCATTGTCACCAAAGGGAAAGGTCAATGGGAATGGAAATGGGAAGATTGGAAAATATGGAAAGAATGGGAAAAAAGTTGAATTGACACAAAGTCTTCTCGATATTGAAGATCCGGAACAATCAGTGGGACTGGAATCACTGGGTTGAATGTTTTTGTTTCAGTACTTTGTGAAAGTCTGACTGGGGGTGGGTGACACTGAGTCCTTTAGTCACATGCCACTTGTGGACTTTACCACACCCAGATTTTTAGGGGGCTACTACTCTTGAGTAACTTGTTTTGGGATTGATGTTTCTCTTTTTTTTGGAATTTTTAAAATAGGTGGGGATTAGAATACTGTGAGACTTAGAAGGGGTGCATTATTTTATAGTAGGATTCACATTTGTGAGGTTTAACAGTGATATACTATGAACTGTGTCAGATACTGTGACACCAGGTTCACAGGGGGAGAAAGTTTAACAGTGATTTACAGTATGTTGAGGTAGATAATTTGACACCAGGAGTAAAGTGGGGACCAGGTTTAATGGTGATGTACTGTAGACTGAAGCAGATACTGTGACACCAGGCTCATTGTATTGTTCATTTATCTTAATTACAACATCTTATATATATGCTCCATTTTTTGTGGCAACTTCCAAACATTAGATAAACTTCTATTCTAATCAGATTTTGTTCATTTAAATAGGACACCACTAAAAGCCCAAATCGTTTGATCTCTTAAGTATTGCTGCTCAAATTAATTTCTTTACCTGGGTTTGGGTTCAACGGCACTTCAGTTTGCTTCATTAATTTTTCAGCCCCTCGTTTTGTGCTTTCTGCTTTGCTCAGCCGATTCGCCAAATGGGCATCCAACTCTGTCTTCTCAGCTTGACCCAACATCTCCTCTGTAAACTTAAGCAAACCAAGAAGACTAACGTTAAAATTTTCACCTTGGCATTTTCAAAAACAAAAATGACGCTGTGACTTGCAGTTTCACATCATCATCCCACTTGCTAAACTTGCAAGCAACTGCACCTCATCCTACAGCTGGAAAATTGCAAGAGAACTGCTTGGTTAAAGCAAAGATTCCACCCAGTCACCCCATTAAAGGCCTCCAAGTTAACAACAGATAGCAACCTGAAAGTTAAATAGAAAGATCTGTATCAGGAAGATTAACGGGCTTTAAAAAAAAATAATTTCCACTATTGAAAGAAAACTCCTCAGGGAACACCAGGCTCTTGTTGAACAATTCCTGTTGTATTCCTCAAAATAGTTTGAATCTTGATTTCAAGCAGAGTCATTTGGTGAGATTGTTGGTCCAGAACAAACCCTGCCCACACACTCCCTTAAATACCTGCAAAGTCGTGGCTCAGCTCTGCTCCATGCTTAAGCTATCAAGCTTTTCTGAAGAGAAAACGGACTTCAGATGCTGGTACGTTGAGTCACAAAAACACTAATGCTTGCCTGAACAACACACCTCTATCTGAAAACCAACAAGAACCTTCCCGAGTGGTAAATATCAACAAGACATAATATCATGTAACTGTTGTGTTTGTGTCGCTGGAGAATTGCCTTTCCATTCAATCAGAATTCGAGTTTTGGGTGCTGTATTTGAGAAAAGATGTGCTGGTGTTGGAGAAGGTCAGATATCAGGAATGAAAGGGTTAGTGTATGAGGAACAATTGTCGACTCTTTGACTGTACTAGTTGGAGTACAGAAGGATAAGGGGGACCTCAGAGGCATTTCAAATGCTAGATGGACTGGGCAGAGTACATATGGCAAAGATTATTTCCGATGGTAGGGGATTCTAGGACACGAGAGCATAATTTCAGGATAAAAGGGTGTCAATTTAAAACAAATGTGGAACAAATTGATTGTGTCAGTGGGTCGTGAAACCCACGTGACGTCATTGGGTGTATTTAAGGCAGAGATTGACAAGGAATCAAGGGTTATTGGGAGAAAGTTGAGGAGTGGGGGTGAGTGGAAGAATGGTGGAACAGACTCGACGGGCCTACTTCTGCTCCTATATCTTGTGATCTATATCCTGCTGGAGACCTAGTCAACCCTCCTCTTGCATCCCATTCTTAGAAAACATGCTGCATCGTGGTTTTATGTGACGTGAACCCATTTCCGATTGAATCCCATGTTACAAGTAACCCAATGCAAATTCTGCATTGAGAGGACTGCAGCTTCCTCATTTTAAAAATTGTTATGGAGCAGCTCAAATGAGATTTCTTGCTTCTTTTTTTGAAAGGGTTAAAATAGAATCAAATAAAATAGGAGAGGGAAAAGCAAAAGAATTTATGTACAAGTGGGAATCAAAATTAATGGTTGGTGATAAAGATACACAATTGTTGAAACATTTGATTAATATATGGAATAAAATAAATGATGAAATTGGTGTAAGTGGATGTACATCACCCAGAATGGCTTTGATTCAAAATCCTCGTATCTTTTTTAAAGGATCATCAATTTCTGGATAGCTGGTTTCATAAGGGGATTATAAATGTTGAAGATTGTTATGAAAGGGGTCAATTAATGTCATTTGAGCAATTGAGAAATAAATATCGTATACCTCATCACAATCTTTTTGCTATTTCCAACTTAGAGCATATTTGAAGGATAAGTTAGGACCAACTATGTTGTACTGAAATAGAAATTCCTTATAAGAGGAATTGTTAAAAACAATTATTTGATGATGTCCTCTTTATTACAAGTAGGAACTTTAAAATGAGGAGTTCATAAGTTGAGACAAAGGTGGGAAATGGATCTGAATATTGTAATTGATTGGCAAATATGGGCAGATCCATATAAGGATCTCAATGTAATGTACAAATTAGTTCAGTATAATTGTTTTGACATCAGTCATGTAGCAGATGTCAGAAAGGATTTTATCTGAAAGCTGCCCCTGGAGTCAGGTGACTCAGGCTGTTGGATTTGAAAAGCTCTACAGGAAGATGATTTGGCAATAGAGATCATGTGATCCAGGGGAGATGTATTAATTCACTTCAACTCAGCAGTCTGGAACTATTGACCAGAGTTCCACATTGCAGCAGTGAGGAAGGAATTCACAACTAGTTTTTCTTCTACAGTTACTTCTTACACCAGTGAAATTGAATAGAATAAAATCAGAATTATCAGATCAATGTTTTAGGTGTGTTGAAGATGTTGCAACTTATCTTTGTCCTAATGCAAGATCTTTTTGAGGAGAATGACAATATTAATGGAACAAGTTATAGGATATGTTTTTCCGCAGAATCTGACCTTAATTTTATTAGGAAATATTGAAGGAACAAGGCCCAAATTAAATCTATTAATATATCAATTGAAATTTGTTAAATTAACGTTAGCGGTGATGAGGACATGTATTGCACTTACTTGGAAATAAGATATACATATATTTTTAGGGATGCCAAGATGACATGCAAATATTCAAGGTTGTATTCCTTTGGAAAAATATTACAAATAGCTTGAGAAATATATGCATTTGCAAATTTGGCACCTGAATATTCAAATATAAGGCTTCAATTTGTAATAATGCCATTTCCATCCATCTAGACATGTGAGATTCTCCTCTTAGTTAATTTGTAACTAAGAAGTCTCCTGTTGGTGACTTCAAGAGAGGAACCCACGCAGGCTGCGGGCTTCTGGACATAGCAGTCAAGGAACTCACACCAGGCTGTGGAATGCTAGAGACTGGGTCTAAACTGGCTAAAAGGGTGTCAAGTATCAGTCCTGGGATACGAGTGAGTGCTAAATGGTTCCTAATTATGTCAGAGGTTCAAAACTGGAGCTCACATTGCCAATGACTTGGATGGTCTGTGAGCATTGAAAGAGAATCCACAGACCCTCAGTGACTTGTCCCAGGGTTCAGGGTGGCAGGGGATGGTGGGTGCAAGAGGTATTTCAGTCAACTTCTGCCAGAGGTGAATCTGTTTGTCTTACAGCAGGAAAAAAGCAATTTTGTGTGATATGACACTTTTTAATTACATGACAGTAAATTGTCTCCTGAAATAGAGAGAGAGGTTCAAGTTTCAAACTATTACAAATTCTACTCACCAGATTATACCTCTTCCCACTTTTTATTTTTGCAAGGACACCGTTGATTTTATCACAACTCCTCTGCTGCGTCTGTCCTGTGACAGATTATATATTTTATATTGTATATAGAGATGTTTTTGAAAGAGATGGATTGGAGGAGTCGTTTAGGTCACAAACAAACACATACACATCACAATACAGCTCTTATTTAAAATGCAAGAGCTTGGCTGAGAGTGAGTCATTCAGGCACCAAGAGCCTTTTCAAAGACAAAACAAGGAGACTGTTTTACTAAAGAATTTCAAAAGCAGGTGTAAATTGATTATTGCTTTTAAAGGAACAGATGAATGGACTCAGAAGTTTGGGTCTGGTGCAGTAATCTGGCTGGTTCCAGTTTGCTGTTCTAAGAAGTTCATGTGGTTTTGCAAGCAGAGAGGAGAGACCAAATAGGCTTTTTCTAAAAGAGAGAGAGAGAGAGAGAGAGAGAGAGAGAGAGAGAGAGAGAGAGAGATGGCAAGCTGGCATCTTGTTTTGAAGACGGGGTGTTAGTTCTCAGTTCAGCATGTTGAAAAACTTTGTTGTCCATATGAAGAAATAGCTGGATAGAAATGATGTTTCACTTGAAAAAAGGGAAACAAAAGGAACTCTATGGTGACCTGCAGAAGAGGTTATCATTTGGAAAACCCTGATGGGTCAAGTTTCTTTGGCAAGACACCAAAGTGGCTGATCAGAGGGAATCAGTTTATGTATGTCCAATGAGCAAGCAATCCCTCTCTGAAACCAATAAGAGCCTTACTGGAGGGTACACATTTACTTTTAAGCACCAGAGCTTGGTGCAAATTCATAAATGTTGAATTCTGTGCACAGTATAAGAATTGATAGACACCGGTGAACTTGGAGTTGTGTCAAAGAACTTTATGCACATTAAATACACCTGCATTTAAAATTAGATGGTGGTAATGGAAGACTGTTAATAGTGATAAGTTAAAGTTTGATCCTGATTTTTTTTTGTTTAAAGAAAATTAAAAACGATGTTTGTTTAAGAATCAATGGCGTGATTGTTCAAAATCAGCCTGTAACCGAAAGTATTCTTGGACTGAAAAGACATCTGGGCCAAATGACTATTTAAAGACAATCTGTACATGATTGTACATCCTAAGGTACAATATAACCAGTTAGAGCACAGAACAGGCCAGTTCGGCCCAACTAGTGCCATAACAAATTCCCACCCTCCTACTCCCACTGACCAATACCCAGTCCATACCCCTCCAGTCCTCTCCTCTCCATGTAACTATCCAGTCTATACTTAAATGTAACCAATGATCCCGCCTCAACTACGTCTGCCGGAAGCTCATTCCACAAGTCAGGACCAGCTGGAAGAAACATCTACCACCCTTTGCGTAAAGAAATTTCCCCTCATGTTCCCTTTATAATTTTACCCCTTCAATCTTAAACCATGCCCTCCAGTTTGAATCTCCCCCACTCTTAATTGAAAAAGCCTATCCACATCTACTCTGTCTGTCCCTTTTAAAATCTTAAAACACCTCTATCAAGTCCCCTCTCAATCTTCTACGCTCCAGAGAAAAAAGCCCCAGTCTGCACAACCTTTCCCTGTAACTCAAACCTTGAAATCCTGTCAACATTCTTGTGAACCTTCTCTGCACTCTCTCTATTTTGTTTATATCTTTTCTATAATTTGGTGACCAAAACTGTACACAGAACTCCAAATTTGGCCTCACCAATGCCTTGTACAATTTCATCATAACCCCCCTGCTCTTGAATTCAATACTCCGATTTATGAAGGCCAACATTCCAAATGCCTTTTACACCACACCATCTACCTGAGTATCAGCCTTGAGGGAACTATTTACCATCACTCCTACATCCCTTTGTTGTTCTGCACATCTCAATCTTTTCTTTGGCTTGGCTTCGCGGACGAAGATTTATGGAGGGGGTAAAAAGTCCACGTCAGCTGCAGGCTCGTTTGTGGCTGACAAGTCCGATGCGGGACAGGCAGACACGATTGCAGCGGTTGCAAGGGAAAATTGGTTGGTTGGGGTTGGGTGTTGGGTTTTTCCTCCTTTGCCTTTTGTCAGTGAGGTGGGCTCTGCGGTCTTCTTCAAAGGAGGTTGCTGCCCGCCAAACTGTGAGGCGCCAAGATGCACGGTTTGAGGCGTTATCAGCCCACTGGCGGTGGTCAATGTGGCAGGCACCAAGAGATTTCTTTAGGCAGTCCTTGTACCTTTTCTTTGGTGCACCTCTGTCACGGTGGCCAGTGGAGAGCTCGCCATATAACACGATCTTGGGAAGGCGATGGTCCTCCATTCTGGAGACGTGACCCATCCAGCGCAGCTGGATCTTCAGCAGCGCGGACTCAATGCTGTCGACCTCTGCCATCTCGAGTACTTCGACGTTAGGGGTGTAAGCACTCCAATGGATGTTGAGGATGGAGCGGAGACAACGCTGGTGGAAGCGTTCTAGGAGCCGTAGGTGATGCCGGTAGAGGACCCATGATTCGGAGCCGAACAGGAGTGTGGGTATGACAACAGCTCTGTATACGCTTATCTTTGTGAGGTTTTTCAGTTGGTTGTTTTTCCAGACTCTTTTGTGTAGTCTTCCAAAGGCGCTATTTGCCTTGGCGAGTCTGTTGTCTATCTCATCGTCGATCCTTGCATCTGATGAAATGGTGCAGCCGAGATAGGTAAACTGGTTGACCGTTTTGAGTTTTGTGTGCCCGATGGAGATGTGGGGGGGCTGGTAGTCATGGTGGGGAGCTGGCTGATGGAGACCCCAACAATGAAGACGCTGTTTACATCCGGTACCGCACGGATGGCAGTCTCTTCAATCTGAGGCGCCTGCAAGCTCACACCAAGACACAAGAGAAACTTGTCCGTGAACTACTCTTTGCAGATGATGCCGCTTTAGTTGCCCATTCAGAGCCAGCTCTTCAGCGCTTGACGTCCTGCTTTGCGGAAACTGCCAAAATGTTTGGCCTGGAAGTCAGCCTGAAGAAGAAGAAAACTGAGGCACATCTCAATAGTCCACCATTTAATGCATATGACCTATTTAGATTTGCGCTTTTTCTATCCACTAAAAATTGTTGAAGAGCAAGAATAGACAATACAATCACATAAAATTCCCATCCATACAGCACACGTATTAATACACAAAACAATCACATCTCCTTATTGGTCAGGAAGGGCCTACATTTCCCAAGGAGGCTGAGGAGGTCAAGGCCAACGGTTCTCATCCTGAGATTTTACAGGAGCGCAGTTGAGTCTACTGTCTGGCTGCACCATTGGATGGTCTAGTTGCTGTAAAGCATTAGACAGGAATGATGCAGAGTAGTGAGGATCACTGGGATCTCCCTTTTTCTGTAGATGACATTTACTGGGAGTGTTGTTCAAATCAGGCTCAAGCAATAGTACAAAGACCATTTTCACCACGTCCATCATCAAAATCAGGACTTACAGGCTGGGGAATAGCTTCTTCCCACAGGCTGTGAGATGGATGAAAAGTATCCTCTAAGTGCAATAATCCTCCAAATACTTATATATGTAGCGGCTACTTCGACAGAGCTATTACAGCAACACACACACACACACACACATACCAGGTTAGTCAACACAAGACTGCTTTATTCAGTCTTTACAGGCTTCTTCTATTTACAGCATGTCCTGTGCTCCATGGGTCAAGGTGGGACATCATTATGTGTTTGCTGCAGATCCACGGGCCCTGTCAGCGTCCCGCACCTTCCGGCAGGAGAAATCACAGACCAACGTGCTGTTCCTTGGCACGCAGCACCACGTGCATGTGGTCAATTAAATGGATGAGTTCCCAGCTGTCTGCCTTACGATTTCATGTGCCCGCCAAAGAAACTTGCCCACTCGGCCCGCTACACAGCTGCTACACCCCCCAGAACCGTCGCCAGAAAGTAAAACACCAGCTGCATGCACCTTAGGTGGACACGCTAATCGTCTGGGCTGGAGGCACTGAATGGGTGAAGCGGGATCCACATGGGCAGGCTTGTGTCTGTCCAAACTAAACAGCTGCGAATGTCCCCCAATGTCCAAAGTATACTCAAACCCATCCTTCTTCACCACGCAGAAAAGGTCCTCATACGGTCGTTGTAACAGCATTCCTGGGTCCTGTCTGCGCACAAAAACAAAATCCGCGTCCAGGAGTGGTGGGGCACATTCTGTTAAGGGGATCCAAGCCAGTGGGTAGGAAAAGCTTTGCTGATCGTGATACCATGTCGAAGCTGCTGAAGGATGTTCAGATCAGAATTGGTTGTGAAATCAATGTCCCATGAAACTGTAAGGACCAGACCATAAAGCATCTTTGCGGAAAATGCAGACATATCTTACTTTGGAGCTGTGTGCACTCCCAAAAGAATGCATGGCAACTCATCAACCTAACTGGGACCAGTGAGTCGGGCCTTAAAAGTGGACTTCAGTTGCCAGTGGGAATGAGGGTGAATTGTGTTCTGCGGACTGAATTAATGTGGGAAAACCAAATCCAGTTGACGATGAATGCTCTGGCCCTTGTCTCAGTGTCACTGGATGGCAACGGGACGGCCTCTGGTCAGCACGTGAAATGTTCTACAACTGTTAGAATGTATCTCATGTTTTGAGATTCTGGCAATGGTCCAAGCAGGTCCACATGCACGTGTTCCAACTGCCTGCATACTGTCGGGAAATATTGAAGAGGTACCTTATTGTGGCACTGAATCTTGGCAGTCTGGCAGGAGGTACATATGCAAACCCATTGCTCGACACCTTTTCTCAGTCCATGCTATACATATTTATTTGACATGAGCTTGACAGATGTTCTGATGGATGGATGAGATAAGCTGTGTCTCTGGTCAATAAGGTGTTTCTTCCAAGATGCAGGAAACATTGGTCCAATATCTTATCCTGAGATATGATCTGCTGGCATTCAGAAATCATATCATAGACTAGAGTATAGCTGGAAGAGATGCAGCAACTGTTTAACGCATTGGTGAGGCCAGGTTTGGAGAATTGTTTTCAGTTCTGGTCTCCAAATATAGGAATAAAATAGGTAACGTGGAGAGGGTGCAGAAAAGATTTACAAAAATGTTACGTGTCTTACAACATCTAGAGTACAGAGAAAAATTAAGGAGACAGCGACTTTATTCATTCAAACGTAGACGGATGAAGGGGGTTATGATAGAGGTATTCAAATTATGAAAGGAATAGATAGACTGGACGTGAGTAGACTCTTTCCCCTGAGGGCAGGGGAGGTTGGAACAAGAGGGCATGAGTTCAAGGTAAGGGTGCAAAACTTCAGGAGGAATGTTAGAGGATGCTTCTTCACTGAGAGAGTGGTGGCAGAATGGAATGATCTTCCAGAAGAGATAGTTGCGGCAGGGTCCTTTCTGTCATTTAAGAGAAGGTTGGATGTGTTCATTGATATGAGGGTGTTGGAGGGATATGGCCAGAGTGTTGGAGGGTAAAACTAGTGGAGTTGTTCATGTGAACTGGCACAGACTTGAAAGGCCAATATGACCTGTTTCTGTGCTGTAAACTGTCATTTGGTTATATGTGCTGGGCTCCACGGGACAAGGTGGGACATCATTAAGAGTTTGCTGCCAGCGGGTTTGAATTAAGCCCCGTGATTATCCCACGCATTCCGGCAGGAGACTCCAAAAATCGAAAAGATGTATTAACTATTTCCATGAACCCTCCACTTTTACATCTATTTTTCTAAATCCACCCCATAATCTAGACATCTTTACTTAACACAAACCACATTTCTTCTCCCATTCAAAGCACTCAGTAATACACCAAGGCAGTAAAATAAAAGCTCAATGCTGGAAATACTCAGCAGGTTATCTACTTGAAAAATAATCGGAGTTAAAACCTTCAGGTCGATAACCTTTCACTGGGATTCAGAAAGATGATCAAATAAACCTGATTCTCTTTGCTGAGAAAAAGAAGAGAGGGAAATAGCAAATTGATTACATGGGATGAAAAGCCCGAGCAGCAGAAATGGCAGTGATGCTGGATGAGTGGAGTCCACTCATTGATCAACACATCTGTCTGGATGGAGGGGTAAAGGATAAACAAGACAAACACGATGCTGTCACTGTGAGGTACAATACGACAGCTGCAGAGAATCTGAAATGAAGGAATGGTGAAAATACTTGTTTTTGGATCAATGTGACAAAATTTGACCTGACAAAAGAAAACAAAATTGTTTTGCTCTGCCAGAACTCTCTAGATCAAGGGGCACAATAAAATAGTCCAGAAGCCAACATTATGAAATTGAACAGCCAAGTTACGCAAATCGGCAGCAAGAGATAAAACACTGTTACATAATTCCATGAAAGTGGTGTCACAGGACGACCGGGTTCTAAAGACAGCTTTTGTCATCTTGGCCTTCATTAATTAACATATTGAAAATAAGAGTTGGGAAGTTATGATGAGGTTGGATAAGATGATGGTGAGGCCCACTTAGGAGTATTGTGTGCAGTTCTGGTCACCTAGCTACAGGAAGGGTATTAGTAAGATTGAAAGAGTGCAGAGAAGATTTACTAGGAAGCTGCCAGATCTTCAGGAGTTGAGCTACAGGGAAAGGTTGAACAGGTTGGGACTTTATTGCTTGGAGTGTTGAAAAATGAGTAAGAGATTGCTTAAAGTGGAATATGAATGGGAAAAAAGGCTGAGAAAGACTGCAGTGGACCCAATTGTGAAGGAAATATTTTGCTTGAGAAAAATTGTCATTGGTCTATTTCCTCTTGAGTTATGAAACCACGCACAGAACAAGTCAATGAGGTACAATTAAAACAGTGGTTTTCAAACTTTTTCTTTCCAATCACATTCCACCTTAAGTCTTTCTTTCTTTCTTCTTTGGCTTGGCTTCGCGGACGAAGATTTATGGAGGGGGTAAAAAAGTCCACGTCAGCTGCAGGCTCGTTTGTGGCTGACCAGTCCGATGCGGGACAGGCAGACACGATTGCAGCGGTTGCAAGGGAAAATTGGTTGGTTGGGGTTGGGTGTTGGGTTTTTCCTCCTTTGCCTTTTGTCAGTGAGGTGGGCTCTGCGGTCTTCTTCAAAGGAGGCTGCTGCCCGCCAAACTGTGAGGCGCCAAGATGCACGGTTTGAGGCGTTATCAGCCCACTGGCGGTGGTCAATGTGGCAGGCACCAAGAGATTTCTTTAGGCAGTCCTTGTACCTTTTCTTTGGTGCACCTCTGTCACGGTGGCCAGTGGAGAGCTCGCCATATAATACGATCTTGGGAAGGCGATGGTCCTCCATTCTGGAGACGTGACCCATCCAGCGCAGCTGGATCTTCAGCAGCGTGGACTCGATGCTGTCGACCTCTGCCATCTCGAGTACCTCGACGTTAGGGGTGTGAGCGCTCCAATGGATGTTGAGGATGGAGCGGAGACAACGCTGGTGGAAGCGTTCTAGGAGCCGTAGGTGGTGCCGGTAGAGGACCCATGATTCGGAGCCGAACAGGAGTGTGGGTATGACAACTGCTCTGTATACGCTTATCTTTGTGAGGTTTTTCAGTTGGTTGTTTTTCCAGACTCTATTGTGTAGTCTTCCAAAGGCGCTATTTGCCTTGGCGAGTCTGTTGTCTATCTCATTGTCGATCCTTGCATCTGATGAAATGGTGCAGCCGAGATAGGTAAACTGGTTGACCGTTTTGAGTTTTGTGTGCCCGATGGAGATGTGGGGGGGCTGGTAGTCATGGTGGGGAGCTGGCTGATGGAGGACCTCAGTTTTCTTCAGGCTGACTTCCAGGCCAAACATTTTGGCAGTTTCCGCAAAGCAGGACGTCAAGCGCTGAAGAGCTGGCTCTGAATGGGCAACTAAAGCGGCATCATCTGCAAAGAGTAGTTCACGGACAAGTTTCTCTTGTATCTTGGTGTGAGCTTGCAGGCGCCTCAGATTGAAGAGACTGCCATCCGTGCGGTACCGGATGTAAACAGCGTCTTCATTGTTGGGGTCTTTCATCATGCTGAAGAAGTAATCCCTTACTAACAGAGCACTTCTGGCACAGGGATTATGTGGAATATGATCCGGGAGGTTGGGGTGGGGGTGTGGAGGAGGAGTTTGAAAATCACTGCTCCAGATGAAAAGGTTTCTCCATCTCCTTTTTCAGCAGATATCCTTTTATTCTGAGGTTGTGCCCACTGGTCCTAAACTGTCCCACGACTGGCAAAATCCTCTCTATCCAGCCCTTTCACTAGTCATCAGATTTCAATGAGGTCCTGCCTCATCCTTCTAAACTCAGGTGAGTATAGGCCCAGAATCATCAAATGCTCCTCAAACATTATTCCTCTCATCCCCAGGATCATTCTTGTAAACCACCTTTGGACCATCACATCCTCTCTTAGAAATGGGGCCTAAAATTGCTCACAACACTTACGAGATCAGGACAACCAGAAGGTGGTCACGGGAGGGAAGACAGCTGCAGGAGTGCCTAGAGTCCGTGGATTGGATGGTGTTCAAGGAGTCAGCTGAGGGGGGGGGGGTCGGGTCGTGGCAAGATGGCGTTGATAAAAGACGTGAGAAGTCACCTCTCCCTGACTGAACTGTTCAATACTCGAACTGTAGTGACTTTTTTGACTTTATCAATGTTTTGAACAGAAATTTACTACAATAGGATTCTGGAAATGAAGAAAAGAAAAAAGCAGTGTTGGGCACGACCAGTTGGCCCAATAATCACAGAGACAAAGACTGAGGGGAATGATAGGCTTTATTACACACAAGACTGCAGGCCCCTGTCCAAGTGAGGGAAGTGAAGGGAAGGAAGAGGTGGCTTGACCTTTATGGCCTGGGTCACAGGGGAGGAGTCTAGGAGAGGATGACATCAGGAGGGGGGGGCAGCCCATGCCTGTTGTGGTCAGTACATACAATACCATATCATAACAAGCAACTTAGAAAAAAACTAGGTTGTCAACCTGTGAAAAGTACAGAAGAAGCAAGGCCGACCTTCCAGAAGGAACCTCGAGACCAGTTAGAAATGAATCTGAAGCCTCAACGTGCAAGTCAGGACCAGCTGGAAGAAACATCTACATCCTCTGCACATCTGGAGATGAAAGATAGCACCGAGATCTTTGGCCGATCCAGGAGGAGCAAAAGTGTGGAATTCGACACGAGCCAGGCTTGACTAAGGAGAGTTGGGCGTGAGTGCCAAAATGCAAGCATGAGTTACCAGGTAGGGGACTGTCTGTATGCAGTGGCGCATCTGAAGATGTTCTCACTTGAAAGAATTTCTGGATCCGATCCATAGTCCGGCTGCCAGGTAGGAGGTGGAAGAGAAGAGGTGGAGGAGGACAACTCAGAAGTTCAAGAAGAAGAAGAGCAAGATTTACTACTTGCTGCAGTTGGACTCAATGAAGGGAGGCCTAAGGCTTTAAGAACATCTCCTTCTCCAATGAAAGCTGTTGTTTCACCAGATACCTTCCCCAGACTTCAAGGCACATGTAACAGGGATGGAAGTCAACCTCATGTCTACAGAACTGATCCAACA
Organism: Narcine bancroftii; assembly: GCF_036971445.1. NCBI lineage: Eukaryota > Metazoa > Chordata > Chondrichthyes > Torpediniformes > Narcinidae > Narcine > Narcine bancroftii. The sequence continues at coordinate 594,689 of NW_027211852.1, forward strand.
AAATGAAAAGATGATGTCTTCTGTGAACTAAGGTTGTGAAACTTTAAATGATCAATTTGCTGTTATGGAGGAAATAAATGGCTGGTATGTGTGAAGAAATTACATCTATTCAAGTTGATATTAATAAGAGTTTAACAGCAGTGGACACTGGACAAGATCAATTTAAGAAGATAGAAGACATTTTTATTGACTGTAAGGACCGTGTGGACCATTATGCGGAGAGAATGGATCATATTGACAATTTGTTTACAGGCTGAGATGTCCAGAAGAGAGATTTGTTAAAAAACATTGATTCGTTGGAAAATCAAAGTTCTCGTAATAATATTAAGATAGTTTGTCTGCCGGAAGATATTGATGATTCAGATCCTGTAAAATTATTTCTGGATCCACATGGGCAGGCTTGCATCTGTCCACACTAAACAGCTGTGAATGCCCCCCAATGTCCAAAGTATACACAACCCCATCCTTCTTCATCACAAGGAAAGGGCTCTCATACGGTCATTGTAATGGCGCTCCTGGGACCTATCTGTGCACAAAAACATAATCAGTGTCCAGGAGTTTTGGGGGCACATTCTGTTTAGGGGAACCATGCCAGTGGGTAGGAAAAGATTTGCTGATCACAACACCATGTCGAAGCTGCTGAAGGACGTTCAGATCAGAGTTGGTGTGAAATGAATGTCCCATGAAACTGTAAGGACCGTACCATAAACCATCTCTGCGGACAATGCAGACATCTTCATTTGGAGCCGTGCACACTCCCAATAGAACCCATGGCAATTCATCGACTATATTGTGTCCGGAGAGTAGGGCCTTCAGTTGCCGATGGAAACGTTCCACAAGGCCGTTGGACTGTGGGTGAATTGTGGTGCGTGGTCTGATGCAATGTGGGTCGGGAAACCAAATCTAGCCATCCAATTAATGATGAATGCTATAGCCCTTGTCTCAGTGTCACAAGATGGAAACGAGATGGCTTCTGGCCAGCGTGTGAAACGTTCTACGACTGTTAGAATGTATCTCAAGTTTTGAGATTTTGGCAATGGTCCGAGCAGATCCTCATGCACATGTTCCAACCACGTGTGTACCACTGGGAAAGGTTGAAGAAGTGCCTTAGTGTGCCGTTGAATTTTGGCAGTCTGGCATGAGGTACATGTGCAGACCAATTGCGCGACGCCTCGTGTACTGGTTTTCTGCCAGGGGATTAGCAACAAATTCTCTTCTACGACATGCTTTAGCAGCATCCAATGCACCTACTATGTACCAGAATTTCATGCCCTCTGCCATTATGACACAAGACAAAACTAAGTTTCATCCTTGGTTGATGGGTCTGGAAAGGAGGCAAGTGAAGTCCTAACATCGATTGGGAAACACAGTCAGTGAGAGGTCAGCATGGCTTAGAGTTTAGACAACGTGTTCAGGACTGCTTTTTGCAGCAGTATGTGGAGATGCCCACGAGATGGGGGGCAGTGTTTGATCTGTGGTTAGGGAATGAAATGGGGCAGGTGGCGGAGGTGAGCATTGGGAAGAACTTCAGATCCAGTGATCATGGGTTAATTAGATTTAGCTTAATTATGGAAAGGGATAGGTCATGTCTGAACTCAAAGGTCTTCGAGTGGGGGAAGGCCAGATTTGAAGAAATGAGAAGAGATTTGCAAAGAGTTGTGTGGGCTGATCTTTTAGCTGGAAATGATGAACAGGAAAATTGGAGGGTATTTAAAGGTGAGATTTTGAGAGTACAGGATCATTTTGTTCCAGATCGGCTGAAATGTAAGATTATAAGTTCAAGGGAGCTGTGGATTTCTAGAAAAATTATGAATGATTCGGGATAAGAGGGAGGCCCATGCTCAATATAAGAAACAAAAGATTGATGAGATTTATGATCCTTACTTATATTGAAGAAAGAACCTCAAGAGGGAAATTAGAAAGGCAAAAAGAAGGTATGAAGTATCCATAGCTAATAAGGTGAAAGTGAGTCCTTCGGGTTTTTACAGATACGAGAACAGTACAAAGAGGGTTAAGGATAGAGTCCGTCCACTGGAAAATGGGAACGGTGGACTATGTGTAAGTGAGAAGCTGTATGAGATGGGGGAGATATTGAACAATTTTTTTTCTTTTCTGTATTCACGAGCAAAAGGGACACTGGACTATGTGAGATAAATGAGGTGAATGGCTTAGTTATGGAAAGGATAGGGATTAGTAAAGAGAGGGATTTGGAGCTTCTAGGGTCAATAGAGTTGGATGTCTCCTGGTCCTGATGGGATTTTCCCCAGGACATTAAGGGAGGTCAGGGAGCAAATAGCCGGGGCTCTGACAGTGATGTTTCAAACATCACTGGAGAAGGGTGTGGTGTCGCGGGATTGGAGGGTTGCAAATGTTGTTCCACTGTTTAAAAAAAGCAGAAGGTGCAGGCCAAGTATTTATCGGCCAGTAAGTTTTACTTTGGTGGTGGCAAAAGTTATGGAGGGTATTCTCAGAGATAGTATGTACAAATATCTGGATAGGCAGGGAATGATCAGGGGCATCCAGAATGGGTTTATGAAGAGAAAATCATTTTAATGAATCTTGTTGAATGTTTTGAAGAGGTGACAAGGCAAGTGGCTGAAGGTAGGGTGGCTGACGATATCTATTTGAATTTTAGTAAGGCTTTTGATAAGGTTCCGCATGTAAAGTTAGTTAGGAATGTTCAGTCACTAGGGATTAATAGATAGTGAGATGAGTCAGAGGTGGCTGTAAAACAGACAGCAGAGAGTCATGGTGGACAACTGTCTCTGAGGATAGAAGCCTGTGACGAGCGGTGTGACTCAGGGATTGGTGCTGGGTCCCCTGATGTTTATCATTTATTTTCATGATTTGGATGAGGGGGTGGTTAACTGGGTAATCAAATATGCAGACGATACAAAATTAGGGGGACTGGTGGAATGTGAGGAAGGTTTTCTTGGATTACAGGATTTGGTTTGTTTGGAAAAGTGGACTGAAAGATGGCAGATGGAATTTAATGTTGACAAGTATGAGGTGCTGCATTCCGGAAAAAATAATGTTAATATGACATATGAAGTTCAGGGATGGGCATCGAGGAAGGCAGAGGAACAGAGGGATCTTGAGTTATGGTACAGATTTCCTTGAAAGTGGTTTCCCATGTAGACACGGTAGTTAAGAAGGCATGTGACATGCTGGCCTTCATAAATCATAGCATAGACTAGAGTATAGCTGTTTAAGGCATTGGTGAGGCCATGTGCAGAGAAGATTTACAAAAATGTTGCCTGACTTACAACATCTAGGGTACAGAGGAAGATGAAGGAGACAGCGACTTTATTCATTTGAACGTGGACAATTGAAGGGGGTTATGATAGAGGTATTTAAAATTATGAAGGTAATAGATAGGCAAGACATGAGTAGACTCTTTCCACTGAGGGCAGGGGAGGCTGGAACAAGAGGGCATGAGTTAAGGGTAAGGGGGTAAAACTTCAGGAGAAATGTTAGAGGATGTTTCTTCACTCAGAGTGTGGTGGCAGAATGGAATGATCTTCCAGAAGAGATAGTTGCGGCAGGGTCCTTTCTGTCATTGAAGAGAATGTTGGATGTGTACATGGATATGAGGGGGTTGGAGGATATGGGCAGAGTGTGGGAAGGGGCTGGGGAATGGTTAGGGAGTGGAGTGGTTCATGTGAAATGGCATGCACTCGAAAGGCTGTTATGGCTTGTTTCTGTGCTGTAAATTGTCATATGGTTATATGTGCCGGGCTCCACGAGACAAGGTGGGACATAATGAAGTGTTTGCTACCGGCAAGTTTAAAAAAAGTCCCGTGAGTATCCCACACTTTCCGGCAGGAGTCTCCACAGATCAACGTGCCATTCCTCGGCACGCTGCACCAAGCACAGTCCATTAAATGGGTGAGTACACAGCTGTCTGTCTTATGTTTTCGTGCGCCCACTAAACAACTCTTATTCTGCCTTGTCTCACTGACGAGCATCCAGTCCAGAGACCTCCATCCCCCTCGTATCCCTGAACTTGTCCAAATTCTTCAATGCTAACATTGAGCTCATATTTCCTCATGCAGCTGGCAGCTTGTTCCACTCTCCCACCACCTTGTGTGGAGAAGTTCCCCCTCATGTTTCAACTAAACTTTTCCCCTTTCATCCTTGGCCCACGTATTAAGGACTTTTCCAAGAGGCGGAGTCTGAAGAAAACAACCTCTATCCTCAAGGACCCTCACCACCCAGGCCAAGCTTTCTTCACCCTGCTATCACCAGGGAAACAGGTCCAGGAGCCTGAAGACGAACACCCAATGGTACAAACACAGCTTCTCTCCCTCTGCCATCAGATTTCTGAATGGACAAGGAACCACAGTCACTCTCTCACTTACTCTTCATTTTGCACAAATAGATTTCTTTTTTAAAAATGTAATTTATAGCAATATTTGCACCTATATTGTTGCCACAAAATGACAAATATTGTGACATGTTCATCATAATAAATTTTTAATTCTGAACACTGCGCGTACATCAGAAAACAATCATAGCTCAAAAAACAATTTTAAAAGATGAATTAACTATTTCCATGCTCCCTTCCCTTTTATGTCTATTTTTCTAAATTCACTCCATAATCAAGACATCTCCACTTAACCCAACCCACATTTCTTCTACTATTTAAAGCACTCAGTAATACACCAAGGCAGTAAAATAAAAATTCAATGCTGGAAATACTCGGCAAGCCATCTACTGGAAAAATAATCGGCTTTAAAACCTTCAGGTTGATAACCTTTCACTGGGATTCAAGAAGATGATCAGACAAACCTGATTCTCTTTTTGAGAAAAAGAAGAGGAGAGATAACAAACTGAATAAGTGGGATGAAAAGCCCAACAGCAGAATTGGCTGCTGGATGAGTGAAGTCGACTCATTGATCAACACATCTGTCTGGATGGAGGGATAAAGGATAAACAAGACAAACATGATGCCATCACTGTGAGGTTCAATACGACAGCTGCAGAGAATCTGAAATGAAGGAATGGTGAAAATACTTGTTTTTGGATCAATGTGACAAAATTTGACCTGACAAAAGAAAACAAAATTCCTTTGCTCTGCCAGCACTCTCTAGATCAAGGGACACAATAAAATAATCCAAAAGCCAACGATATGAAATTGAACAGCAAGTTATAGAAATTGGTAGCAAGAGATAAAACACAGTTACATAATTCCATGAAAGTGGTGTCACAGGACGACAGGGTTCTAAAGACAGCTTTTGTCATCTTGGCCTTCATTAATTAACATCTTGAAAATAAGAGTTGGGAAGTTATGATGAGGTTGGATAAGATGA